>NC_056743.1:1176029807-1176047307 GCF_019279795.1 Protopterus annectens | reverse complement strand
GATTTTGAAATACCTTTTCCCATCCTTTTAAAGAACTGTTAGTGTTTGAAGGCTGGAAAGAGTAGTTTAGGTGTAATACAAAACTCCATGTAGCATTTATATCTAAAGGCACTATCGTTCTAAAGTCACAGGTGTCTGGTGCTTCCCTTGTGCCTAGTCAAGAGTGCTGCCCAGTGGCTGCTAGCTACCATGATGTTGCTGTCCCCTCCTGGGCTCACTGGAGTACCAGCTGCTGCCGTTGTCTGGGAGTGGCTGAACGAGCATGGTCGCTGGCGCCCATACAGTGCCAATGTTTCAAAACATATAGAGGCCGTGATTGGGCAACCAAGTGTATTGCGAAGGGGCCCTGGGGGACCCCCAACAGGCGGAGGTAGTGTGGTACTGGGACAAGCAGATACCAAGCTCTCGCCCTACATCCTTGACCTGCAATCAATGCATCAATTCCGCCAAGATACAGGTAAGGAAATATACAAAGAGGGAATACTGTAATGTATAGTTCATCAAACTGGACATAAATGAAATGGTAAAAAAAAAAAAAGTGACTGATAATCTAACTGATCCATTTATGCTTGGTATTACTCACTGATTGTATATAAAAAGACTAATAATTTTCTATTCTGTGGTTTTGATATCTATGCCTAGACTTTTGTATTTCTATGTACAATAATGGAATATAGTCTAGAATGCTAACTAAACTTAAAAAATACTATAAAAAAGTCTTGTATACTGATTCAGCAAATGAAAATTCAATTATGCCTGCACCCAAAATTAAATCAAGACCACAAAGCAGAGAACACCCCCCTCCCCCCCTGTACAGTACACCTGCATTCCTTCCATGCCAAGGCGATTGTGAAGATCAAAACTCACTTCTGAGTGGTATGAGCTGACACCTCGGTTTCCAGAAGGATTCTAATAAGTCTGCCTTGGGTGTTGTGGAGAGATACATCCACTCCCAACTAAAATAACTAGCCCCTAGGGTTGCACCATTTTTGGATAGGGGAGCAAAGTTAGGGAGGATCTTACTCTTTTCAGTCACCACCATGCATATACCTCAGAATAAAGTTATGTAAGCAGAAGGTAATTTGAAATACCCTGGAGAGACCTGGTAAAGAAATCCACAATCTGTTAAGAGTCATTATCTTATTCTCTGGCCATACAGTTAGCATTTTTACAATTGCAAGTCCATTGTAAAGATCCTGTATTTTTTTACCTTACTGCATTTAACTTAAATTTGACAAAACTGAGAATGCCAAAATGTGGTAAAAATACCAAAGCAAAGTATACACTTGAACCTAGGGATGGAGATGTTGCTAGAACTGAACTCGTAAAAGGATAAAGCAAACATGGAAGTCTAAAATTATTTAGTTTTTTTGAACGTACAGGAGCATTTAGCTAACACCATACATATACAAACTGGAACAACATTCCTCATTTCACAAACTGTTGTGTATGTGTGTGCGTATTTTTTTTTTACCACTTTTACATAATCACAATAATTCCCCCACTTCTTTTGACCTCTACAGGCTAGGTTCATTTAAGGAGAGTTAGAGATACCTCTGGGCCCAAAATTCATTCAGTGCCCATGGAAATAAAATGTTTATACTCTTGTCATGAATTCCCCTTCGAATGAAGCTGTGGATGCAACCTCGTCATACGTGGGCACATACATTCCTGAGGTTGGAGAGCAGTTAGATGTAGCTCATTCTGATTTTGAAATAAAAAAAATGTACATACACTCCTGGTCTACACCAGAAATCACTTCACAGTGCCCTCCCAGAGTAAAGAGCAGACCCATGACTTCTTCCAGTGGGGCTTCAGGCAGGATCTATTACAAATCGGCCAATAGTGATTCAGCAGTGGGAATGTGCTGAATGCATATGGTTCAAATTCACATTTCTTAAAGTGCTGTTAAAAACACATACTATGGCAGTAAAAACAAAAACATGCTGTAGAAAAAAGTTATGGTTGGAAATAAAATCAGCAATATATGTTAGAATGAAAGTTGAAAAGGCAGGTTGAAAGTAAGCTGACTGTGTCATTAGGCTGATTGTGATGCACCCACCTAATGAGCACAGCAGTAGAATTCAGTAGAAAGCCAGATGTGTTAGTTTGCCATAGTGAACCACGGCTTCTTTGGGGACATGGGGAACCCAAGACACTTCCTCGTGCTGGGGAAGACCTCATTTAATATAAATTACTATGAGGTTGTAGCACCTTTGAGTAGGTTGTAGTTTTTCAGGAAGCAATATCACATATGCTCTAGCTTGATATTTTCTTCTCAGTGAAACAAGAATTTGTCAGGTTATGCCATTGTAAATTTCAGCTCTTCAGAAAATTTCTGTCAGTAGCAGTGAGCAGTGCTCCTTCTCTGGCACTTGGTCCCTTAAATGAACATCTTTGTTGCCATGCCACCAACTCTGTATTTATTTATTTTAAGATCTTTGCTGCAAACAGCTCCTGGCAGAATTTTGGAAACTGTGATAAAGATTAATTTGTATACAAAGCAATCCAGTATTTTTAATCAAAATGTAATATTTTGTTTAGCAGAGTCCAAAAGATGTTCAGCAGACTGTTAATGAACCTGCAGACCTGTTGTGGGAACTGAATGTAGGTCTGCTAGAGAGGTGTACTACCATTACTGATACAGTATTACTGTAATATATAACTTATGTTATCTATGCATAAGCAAAGAGGCTGCGTGCCTCTTCATCACAGACGTAATATGCGAGCTTTAATATTATTTTAGTACTGATACTGCTTATGTTAGTGATCCTGAACGGAGAAAATTAGAAAACTATCATATCACGTGTGACAAGTCCTGTGCAATGTCTTTACTCTGTTTATCTTCTGTTAACTAGAACGATTTCTGACAGTACCAGAAAGCACAGTACCAGGAGGAAATTTTGGGCACATTGTGGGTGCTGTAAAGGGCACTCTTGGCTAACATCAAAGTCTGAAACAATGCTAATTTCATGAACTCTAATCATACTCTGACTTAGGAATGGGGTCCATTCCCATCATGGTATTAGAAACCCAAAAGACTTGGATAAATTAAAACAGAAGCACATAATAAGTGTAAAGCATAGGATGTGGTAATAGTAAAACATCAGTGTAAGTTAAGTTATTGATAAGTGCAAATCAACAAAGTGTCATATGAAAAGGGCCAGAAATCTGTATAGTTATCAAGACAGCCATGATATTTCACAATCAGTAGGTTGTTAGTTAGAATGTGACTTGCCATGCTTCCAAAGATACTATTAGTATTAGTGCGTTCTGTCCTGAAACTGTATATGACCATGAGCAGAAATTCAAGGTAATCAACCCATTTGCTGCTGAGAGAGCAGTACTGAAGTATGTTTATGACTACACTCTTTTTGTGTATAATTGTAAATATTCTATGCAGCTCTGCCCTTGTGTATCCTTTTTAAATATGTGATTTTTTAAAGACTGCAATTTAATGGATGTAAAACAAAGGCACTGTAAAAATGGTATTTTTTTTTTCTTGGAGCACACTCCACAAACTGCTTGGTATTGATTATATTTTTGCACATTAAATAAGGTAGTTTGCACAATCTGTAGCTATGATGCTGTCTACAAAGTTTTTGTGGAGCTCCAAGATTAGTTACTGCAGGAGAGGTGCTGTTTGGTAGTTAGTTACCAAGTAGTATGTTCATTCTTTTCATTTCATGAATTAGAAGTACGAGTACACACTGGAAATATGCTGCACAAATTAGAAAGTCTGAGAAGGACAGTTTGGAGAAGATGTGACTTTTATATACAGACCAGTTCATAAACAACACTATGCCACATAAGTGGTAGGAAGTGAAGGATTTTGAGAAGGCAAGGAGCACATTAAGGCATTCTGGCAACTTAACATTAATATACTTTTAGGAAAATACAATAGACAAACTGTGGGTGCCATGTACTTATAAACTATCAACAGTGCCTGGTGTAGCGGGATAAGGATATACACATACCAATAATGGTATACTAGCAATGTTGCAGTGTACTGGCTCACAGGATATGCAGTAGCAAGCACTGCCCAAATATCTCCCACCACCAAGTAACAGGTTGAGTCAAGCAGTAGTCATGAATAAACTTTTTTTTGTCATGTGTTTCTCAGTCGCATGAATATTCTTTTGAACAAGGCGTGTTTGTTAGTTGCTTTGTATATATGTGTCTTTTTTCTTATTAACTTGGTCAATTAAATAAAATTAATTTATAACTGAAGTAGCAGCATTAAGTCAAATGTATCTCAATGGTAAACACTGGTCTAAAGGTAAGTAGCGACAAGGCAGTATTGGTGATGTGCATCCTTACCTTACTGTTTTTCCTTTGCTTTTGCAGGGGTGCAAGCCCCCCTGCTCCCCCAGACCCCGCTGCTTCAATACCAACTCTGAGATTGCACTACATTGAGGAAGAGGGTAAACAAAGACTGTACAATGAGTACTCCTGCTGAATCAGGCAAATGTAACATCAAAATGTTAATTCTGGTAGCAACCATACTCCTCATTGACCAACCACTTACTATAATGAACTTCTAGGACATTGCAACCTAGAGAAAAAATATATTTCTGCAGCAGCAGCAGCAGCCCATGGTTTTATCACTTTTGGTGAAGTCACTGTGAATTCCAGTTAACTATTTTTGTTGGTCATTGCTATATTTAAATACAATACAAAATGAAGGCAAATGAGAAATTAAAATCCAAACATCCATTTTCTCAGCAATATGGGAGAGACTACATAAATTGTTTTACAAGGCCAGACAAGCGCAAATACATAAATGCAAAGTGCTTATACAATATTGTCTTGAAACCATCTTACTTTAGAAAGAAACTAATTGACAATCAGTATATGCATGATGTAATTTGCAAATCTGCATGGCATGCCAATCATTCATCATTTGCTTAACACATCACAGACATTAGGCTTGTCATTCACTTTGGTCCCGCCCATTCCTGCGCAAAACGGCCGGTGACCCAGTACACTACAACAAAGCCGGTCTACTGATAATAGGTATACAACATTTGTAAGTACAGAAATAAAAACAAGAAAAGTGTGTAAAACGTGTATACAAGCAATGGGAAGGATGGCACTTAACCTGACTCAATAATGGCTTAAGGAAAGGCTGTAATTCTGCCTTGTCCAAGTTTTACAAAACTCTGTACTTATATTTTGTAATGCTGCAAATGTCTGTATTTTAAATTTTATATTTGTAATGTTCCAAATCTCTGATTTTATACTATGTATCGGAGCTTTTCTCCTCGGGTCTCCACTGAAAATGGGCCACAAGCCCCGCTGGACTAACCCGGTTAACAAACAATAATAAATAAATAAATAAAATGTTTTTTTTTTTTTTTTTTTTGTAGAATAAATATGAAGAACTGGTGTGACTGACTGATTAGAGGAACTTCCATCTGTTGTAATGCCACCTGGGAAATGTCAAATGCATTATACAAATTTCAGATAGCTGGTAAGGTAGCAGAGATTAAGATTAAAATAGCTGTTATGGCCACCGCAGGAGAAGTAGGGGTCAGGGAGATTTAAAGTAACTTGACACTCAATGGACAGACACACTGAGTACTGTGTTTTACTGTGGCCTAGTCCCCTGTCTAGCTGGGCCTACAGCAAAGTATGCAACTACCACCTTTGATTCAATAACTCTGGATTCAGGTTACATCCTGTTGCTAGGTTACCACACCCCGCTAGTAGGGTGTAGGTAGTGGAACCCTAACCCAAAGATATTTAGCCTGTTTTCACTATCCTTTTTTCACTTGACTTTCTGTTGATTGACTATGGTCTGGTGGTCCTTGCCAGGCAGCTAATATTTTTCTTTCATTATTTCTTGAGTAGGTAAGCATGCAATGGTATCAACCCACCTCACTACAGCAGACATCTGACGAACTTGGGTAGATGCTACAGGTTACAGCACATAATGGGCAAACCATTGTCTTTTTTTTTTTTTCTCTCTCTCCTTACCTACCCTCAACCAGAACAATCCTCATTGAGATGCTTAGTCATTCATATCTTGGCTAACCTCATGATGTCTTAGGTTTACTAAAGAAGGGAAAAATAAGGAAACTCTGTCATTAATGGCAAAGGTAGGACAACCTACATCTTTATCTTTAGGCATTTGATAGTATTTTGCAAACATCTGAAAGTCAGCCATTGTGTATTCATAGCCTGCTATAGGCAGTATCCCTCATTGCAGAGGTCCTCTAACTGCACTCACCTCTTGGATCTACAGATGTTAGCACTGTAGCAGATATTTGTCTTTTAAAATGGTTATTTTATGTCTGGGACACTGTCTTTCATGTTCATAAATAGCCCACCTACTGTATGCTTTTTAACTTTGGGCTGAGCTTGAAAGTAACCCAGACAGATTAGTGTTTTAACCCAGTCAACAGTCAACCAACCAGCTAACCAAATGAATACAGTTTAAAGACAGATGTCTATATTTTGATAGCAGATAAGGATATAAGGCTCACCTGACCTATCTAGTTCTTTCAGTCAGTCAGCCAATCAGTCATAGTTTGTTATAGTGCTTATACACAAGTATTTTACAGTATGAATCATATAGAAAGCTAAACTTGAAAATAAAAATAAAGCACGCAATATGCAACGGTAAAAATAGATTTCATGATAGAGATCCCACAAACCTAAAGGAGCTGCTGCCACTCAGACAGCTTGGCACATCTGTTTGACTAAGACGAGGCTGCTAGTGTTTTACATGATAAAGCTTGAGCTTTCACTCAAGTGTTTCTTTTGTTAGGCTACTACCCACCCCCCAGCCCAGAACTGCTATTACCTTGCCAGCTTTAGGATTGCATCACCATGGATGGCTTTCAGAGATCTGTAAAAGTTTACATTTTCCACAAGGCAGTCCATAATTTAGGCCTGAAGTTTTCTGCACCTGCTTGTAGGTGATCAAAGCTGATATCACAAAGTTCTAGATACAGGACATTGCATAATTCAAATGGAAAGACACCAAAACAAGAGTTATTATCACTGTATGATGCTCTAGTGGAATGAAGTGTTTGATCCATGCAGGTTTCCTGTTAGAAACATGAAGTTTTAACAAGCTATCATCTGTACTTTTAAACTACTATGGGTTATCAAGGCCATATCCAGAGTCCACATTTACACATCCTAGACACACATTTTATCTTGTTCTCTACTGGGAATGTCTTTTTTTGTGCATATCAATGTTCTACCAGCCTGTAACGTTGCTCTGTCTTATTGATTACTTGTCTTTAAATCTTTTGCCTGGATTCCCTGTAAGTCCATTTTATCATCATTTTTTTTTTGCTTTCCTGATGCATAATTTTGCAGTGGTGAAATAAAAATGCCATGTTCTGGCTTATCTGTCCTATCATGCCGAAGCTCTTCTCATCCACTCCATCTTCGCATGTGTTAACCGTGGTATGTAACTTTGTATCATCAGAAAAATACCAAACTTTTCCTTCCCTCTTTCAAATACTTTTAAAACTGTGCTTAAAATAACACTGAGAAGGACCAGTACCAGCAATTACTACATCTGATACCCTCTACTAGAGTCTCTCATCTGAGTGAGCAATGTTTTTTGTGACCCACTGCCTAGCCAGCATTTATCAGCACAAATGCCATGCTGCCCATTCCAGGTCTTAATCTGTTCAGTAAAGTTTTGTGAAGTGTCATGTTAATTAAATGCCTTGCTAAAGTCTATATAAACCACACTCACAACCCCTTTTGATGTTATATTCAGTTAAAAGTCAAAGAGCTTTGTAAAGAGATGTTTGGTTTGATATTTTATGTGTTTATATTTATTTGATATCTAAGTAGGTGGGTTTACCCAAGTGGGAATATTTTAAGCCACAATCAGGATATGCAAGAAAAGAACAGAAAATTCAGTGCTACACAGTATAACAAAAAAAAAATTAGTTCATGGTAGCTAGATCCACTGGCCTTGAGGAACAGAGTCCTGAATACAACCCATGTAACCTGAGTTTGAGAAGCATATCAGGCACTTTCTGTAGCAAAGTGGAAGTGGGAAGGAGTGAAGAGTATTGATAACTTGCCTGCCTTCAGGAAAGCATGTGCCTGGTCCCATGGTGGAGTCCCTGGTGGATGTGGTAGACCACAAGGGTGTGTTGGCTTCTAGGGAGGCATGGCAGGTACGTTATTAAGTGTCAGTCCTTAGGGATACCAGTTGCACCCCAGTTCTTGAACAATTTACTGAGCATGTTCCATGCAGTTTATGACACAAAAGAAAAATGACACAACCCCTGATGACTGTCTAAATGACTTCTCCTCTTGCTTGGCTGTCAATTTAGTGTTAGCGTAACAAACAGGGCAGGTGGCCAACAGAGGATTTGATACTCATCAGAAAGTAGAGGCAAAAAGCTAAAAACGTATTCACAGTAACATAACAGTAGAATAACCTCAAAATCAGGTGAACAAAAATGTATTATAACTAAGTAAGCATAAAATGCTAGTTAGGCTTATCAGTATAGATGAGTAAGCCCAAGCTTATTAGCACAGCATCATACAGCAAGCAAAGCACAAGCCAGATAAGTTTAAGGCATTCCATTATCTGTGAGAAAGGCTTAAGTGAAATGTCCAGTGCAAATACAGTTCAAGTAGTTGTAAAGCTGTTTTTCTGAGTGCTGCTACTCAAGGGAGCCCGCAGGATTTTTTGCAGGGGGGTGCAAACCCAGAGCCCCACCCACATAGCTCTCCCCGCCCCCTGCCAACACAGCCCCGCCCACATCCACTGACCTCAAGCCCCGCCCACACAGCCATTCAAGTGTCCCATTACTTGGCTATTTCTCCCCATTTGCCATAGACACTGTTCAAATCTCTGTGTACATACTGATTTATGCTTTAGTTCTACAATGATTACAGGCAGTTGGATTTAATTTACAACTTTTATTTCAAACATTATAGCCCAAATACTGATAGACATTTACTAAACCTAAACAAAGCAATAGTCTTACAACGAAAACAGACTTGGCATTAAAGCTTCTCTACTTTTGAAACTCACATTCAATGAAACAGCATTGAAACCCACATTCAAAGAAAATGCATCTGGCCAGTGGCAGATTTACCTTTGAACTGTTTTCAAGCAATAGGCTCCTTGCACACTGTTAGGGCCATGCAAAAGTTATTTGATTTACCTGATTGTATTAATTATAATATATAATATATAACTGAATTATATCCCTTGTATTATACAGCAACACTTGTTTGAGTGTGTTTTAAATTTATAGTTTTGAACATTTTTTCCAGTAAGCAATGAAACAAAACATACAAACCAATAATGACAAACTGCCCAATTTAGAACATTTCAACCATAAAAGGCCACTCATTACAATCCACCAATATCAGTCAATACACACAATCTCTGCCAAGTAAAAGTAATCTGAATAATTCCGCATTAAATATATCTGAAACTAATGAAGAGGTTGTTGCTAGAAAACAACTGTATATTTCAGTGTTTCATCTACAAACTCAGTGCCTGCTGCCGTCAAAGAATAAATTGCCAATGTTAAATTAAAAAAAATGGCAAGCTGGTATATTGCAATAGAAAATGGATGGCAAGCTGAAAAACAGATTCATAGTTATTAGGCATCTCATCCAAAGGAGGACATCTTCAGGACTGCAGCATACAAATGTACATGCTGTATGAATAAAACCTCAAGCCTCTACATTAAGATGCAAGTATTCTACTTGTGGTGCTACTAACTACTATAGCTTTAAAACTTTATACCACAATAGAGATACCATTTGCTAAACAAAACAGTTGCACATTGTAAATAGACTTGGCATGAGCAGCAGTAAACTTTGCTTCCCTTAAAACTCACAGTTCCTAGAAAATGCATTTGAAAATAAATTCCACCTGCTAACTCTAACTTGGGCATTTCACTGCGTGTGTCTCTCTCACACAAACATACCACACCCTCAACCTTAGTGCAAGAAGTCTGGACAAAGCCTAAAATAAATAGGGACAGATTATAAATATGGCTGTCATAAACTTAGAAAATTGCAAGAGTAACATGATTTGTGTTAGTATGCATTTTTCTAAATGATATGACATCTAAAACTGAAATCTCATTATTTAGCAACTTCAATCCTTTTCAGGAAGAATATGGGGCAAAAATCTGGACATTCTGCAAAAACCTGGACAGCTGAGGGGTATGCTACCTCCCTCTTACACACACACACACACACACACACACACACACACACACACACACACACACACACACACACACACACACACACACACACACACCAAAGAATTCTGGTCAGGCTTGAATTAGTTCTGTAATGTGGGGATGTGAGTGGGCAAATTTGATATGTCAAAAACTTGTCAATAATTAGAAATAATGATAGCATAACTGAAGATGGAAGGCGGACATTTATTTTGGTTGGAAGAATGGAAGAAAAAGTGGAAGAGAGGAGCATGCTCCTGATGTTGTGGGCATAGTGGATAAACGGTTGTCTAGCTAAACATAGAAAGGTAACGAAACAGAAAATTCTTTAAGAAGGAGGGAAGGAAATCTTAAAGTGGCAAAGATACTCAACAAGGAGAATAAATTTGTAGGGATATGGAAACAGTATAGAGGAAGATATTCAAGCTGACTTTTAAGAAGGGTAGTCTGAAAGAAGAGCTAAGGAGAAGTTAAAAGGAGGAAAGGGTGTGTGAGGTTACTGTACAAACTTATAATATTTAGAACATTTATTAGCAGCTTACAAAGTGGATAATTTATTGTATTTATCCTTTGTTGTCAGGATTAGTTCTAGTAGCCTATTAGCTTTTTTTAAGGGGAGATATGGTATTTCTTATACAAGGGAAAATTTGTCCAGAGTATCAGGGAACTGCACCTACTATTTTCAATAGGTGGAATGGGATCTCTTATCCACCTGACTAACTCAGTCAGATGGGATCTTAGTTTAATGTTCCTTCCAAAGTATAACACACACTCAGGAATGCAGCACCTCCCCAGCACTGTACTGTAGTGTCAGCAATCTAGTTACCTAGAGTGGAAATAGAACCCACAGCCTTCTGGTCTTCTGCATCAAAGGAAAGTGTGCTACCTGATGTATTACTGACACTGATAACATAGGTTCATTAAAGAGCTGCATCTGTACTGAATACATGCTTTTGTTTTCATCCTTATGGATGACAGTTGTAATGAAAGACTCATAAACTTTAGAAAATCATTATATGACTTGGTTAAGGAAAGTCACAGCTATGGAAAACTGCAAATGAGAATGTCTAGATAACATTTTTTGAGAATTTTTCTCCCTCCCCCATCACTGTACGCCTTCCTACCCAGTGCCACGCCACATGGCCATCTCCAGGTCTGCCGGATGCTTCTTCAACCGTCTCCGAAAAGGCTCCTAATGACAAGAACTTGAGGTTGTCCTGTGGGATCTAACCATTCACATCCACAAGGGGGGGGGGTCTATTAAATTTTTTATCATCTACCTCTGATGCTTTCCCCCTCCACTTGGTCCCCTGTGGTACATGGTAGCACCCATTTCAACCTGCCACTACATCAGACACCTAATTGAACCCGAGTCGCCTGGACTGTATTGAGGGTTTTATCCATCTATGCCACTAGCTAGATAATATGTTTTTGCGCACTGACTAATATAAGATAATAATCAGAGTTGCATATTTTAACTCATAAATATTTATTTATTTAACGTGTTTACCAGGAAAGTCCAAATTGGAACAAGCCAATTTTCAGTAGAAGCCTGGGGAAAAACGCTCCAGATACATGTCTTTGTGACATGGGAGGAAACCACAGCACCCAGAGGAAGGCCACAAAAACACAGGGAGGACATGCACACTCCACAGAGAAGGCACCCTGCCAAGAATCAAACTGGAGACCTCTTGCTGTGAGGTAACAATGCAAACCACTGCACCACTGCACTGTCCATTCATACTTGATAACCACCTCCTGTTCATATTTTAATTTAACAAAGCAAAAGCATATCAATTTACACCCATAAGTATTAGAAAATACAGCAAACAAAAAATAAATGCCTATATGCATATTTAAAATTATTCCAGCAAATGGAAAAAGAAACCCTTTACTGTGTATGACCTTAATGCATTGTATACATAATATCACATAAATATACATGCAGAATTCATTTCTTTTACTGTCACAAAATGGAACTGCACTGGAAAGTACTTTATTTTTACCAGGCCTGTGAGTCAGCATTATAATGAACTGACTTTCTTGTCAAGAGGACAGGATTACATACTCATAATACTACGGAAGTCCTATATGCCTACTTAAGCTGTGAAACAGAGCCCTCATGTCACTGAGATAGGAGTGAAATTAAATAATCTGTTTGAAGTTTATTAAAATGCCATGCTGGAAACTTGTGAAGCCTATCTGCTGTCTCCTTTACAAGATAATGGAGAGAAATAGGAGCAGGAAACAGGGAGAGATCTGCGTGTGAAATGAGTGACATCCATCTTTAAAAAGTTAATACTAGAAAAAGGAAATGAAACTAAAGGACCTGCAAATATTTGTCATTCTTGCTTTCATGCTATCTTCAATCTGTGCTATTTCAGGTAGGCATTTTTAAGTTTCTACAATATACTTTGGAAAGTTTTTGAAGCTGTATCAATTTTCATTAGGATAGAATCCTTTCACATTTGGATGCATGGATAGGCTTTAGGCTTCCTATATTCTGAGACATATTTAATACTCAGTAAATAATTTTAAAGTGCACCTTTTTTTAATTTACATAGTCCATTTGCCTTTCATTTGGAAAATAAAACATTTTCTTTACAAGATATATGTTTGGACCACTTCTAAATTTATGAACAAAAGCATCATATCTACCTTTTCTTTTATGTTTGCTAAAATGTAATTGATACAAGGCTTTTTTTGCATTCTTTCATACATTAGTAAAAAAAACACCACAAAAACCAAGGTAAAATAAAAACCACCAAATAAAAACCTCGCATGGACCAAAAAATCAGCGGGGTTACTGGAAAATTAGCGTATCAAACTATTTATTGACCACTTTCGTCAAAAGACTTCTTCTGAAGTATGCTACCTCCCTCTTACACACACACACACACTATACTAAGAGTGCACCATGTTTAAAGTAGCATATCCTCAAGATCAGTGTGGAGTCAAACAAAACAAAATTTGTCTCAAAGGATCTTGAAAATAAAATTAGTGTATTTCTAGTCACTTAAAAAAATGTTTAAAATACAAATCTGGAAAAAATTGTATTACTATGGACTGCTATAGGAGGCAGGACCTGCAGAGATGTTAATTCAATACAGCATAGCAAAAGCCTTCCATTAGTGCTCAAAATGATTTGGAATAAAACAGAATGTTGGTCTCTCTCTGCTCACCACTGTAAAAATGGACTATACCAAAATACAAACAATCCAGTTAAATTAGAACAAACATATATGCTACCTGACTATATGTAAGAATGTCTTGGCATAACCAAATGGAGCATCATTAACACTTTTCATGCCAGAATTAAAAGAAAGTGTGAGAAAAGCCAGCAGCATACCCCTGCAGGTGCAAACAATGAAAAGAGAAAGGAAGGAGAAAAAAAAAAAAAAAAAAAGACAGATCCACAAAAGGCTTCTCAAAAACCAGAAAAAAAATAACCTTACTGAAAATCTGAAGACCTTTCCACATTCATTCAAATAAAATCAACTAAATCCTTAAGAAAAAAAAATGTAAATACTGAAGTCAATGAAATAGAAAACAGTAGTAAGAGGTGCATCACGCCTTCCTCCAAGACTTAGTACCCTTTCTTCCACACACACATACACATCACTGTCCCATCTTCCGTCCAACTACTCACTCTGAAAGTGTCCCATCTTCTGTCCATTTCAGTTTCCGCGTGGCGTGCTCCTAAGTATCCGTCCATCCATCGCACTTGTGAACCCGAAACCGTCCGTGTCCCGCCTCCATCTTCAGTGAAGTCCGTCTCAGTTCCCGCTTGCAAACCCGAAACCAAAACCGTCTGTCAGTTCCGCCACTCAGCGATGATGTCAGCACACCCGCGACTGGACTCCTTTCTTCTTAAAGAAGTATGCGCCCTAAAAAAAAAACTTTTTTTTAAACTAGTCAGCCTACTATTCCAGGGGGGTGCAAGTGCACCCCCTTGCACCTGCCTGCGGGCGCCCTTGCTGCTACTGCAGTAGTTGGAAGGAATCGGGTACTGAAAGACAGATTCTATATTTTGGAGTCACAAATGGAGAAAACATTCCTACCAGAGTGAAATGTATGGTGGGGGAGGATTTTTAGACAGCGCTGTGAGTTGCTTGAGTGGAGAACCCTAACCAGAGAATGATACATTGTGCTCACTGCAGGCAGAGTAAATTGCTCATAAGGAAATAAATAGGACAGGACAGCGAGTGACCATTATTTGAGATGAAGCCATTTCTGTCAAGAGCTGTACAGTGGTTGTGCTCTCCCCCAAGAAACTTAAAGGTAAAATAAGCTCTCTCAACCCAGTACTGGCACAGCCTGTCAGGAGGTGAAGGTAACCACACACACCACAAATCCAGTCTCACATAGACCTATCGCATCAGCAAACCAAACACATAAACACACAAAAACATACTCGGGGGCTCTAAATAAAAATTTGCCTAAGCAGCAGAGACCTCCAAAGCAGACATCCAAGCAACACCTACCACGAAACAATATCCACGTAGCACATAGCTCAAAAAGTCAGTGTGCCACACAGTCACAGCCCTTAAGACTAAACAACACACCTAATACACTTGTAATAGGTGACTCTATTGTCAGACACACTGATGTCCCACTCACCAGGCTGAACGAGGAGAAGGTCACTGTAAGCTGCCTGCCGGGTGCCAGGATCCGCCACATAACACAAGCACTCAGGTCACTCCAAAGCAAGTACAAGTATGACTCCGTCATTGTCCATGCTGGTGTGAATGACCTGAGACGTACCTCCCTGGACTACATGAAAAAAGACGTACAGGAGCTCTTTGATCATGTAGCCCAGGCCGGTATGACCCTGACCTTGAGTAGCATCTTACCCTCACCAAGAATGATGCCACCGTATAAAGACAAAATGATCAATTTTAACAACTGGCTAAAGTATTGGTGTCATTCAAAGGGGATCCAGTGTCTGTCAGCCTGGGATGACATGCTTGACAAGCCACGTTGCTTCGCTAGGGACGGCTTGCACCTGTCACACCCTGGGTTTTCGAATACTGGCAAAGGCTCTTGCCTCCCCCATAGTGCCTTTTTTAGGCAAGGCTCAAAAGACAAACCCACCCCCATAGACAACACAAAGAAAAAAAAACTTAAGTGTAATGCTGCTCAACGCCAGAAGTCTAAACCTCAAGATGCACGCACTCGAGACTCTCCTCAGTATGGAGAATATCGATATCTGTGCAGTAACAGAAACCTGGTTCAAGGCTCCCGAGAGCACCCCCAGCACTACCAGGCTATACTTCATACCATGCTTTCCGGCCCCAAAACTCGGACCGAACCACAAAAGGGGGGGGGGGGAGTATCTATATTTATCAAAGATACCACACCTCCAGGTTAGTGACACTGCACGAAGCATCTGAGACCATCCATGTACAACTAACAGTGGGCAAAACTGCCTTTCAGTTTGTACCCTGCTACAGACCACCCTCCCAAACACAGGAACCTCACTCGGCTTTCCTGAGAACACTGGAGAATATGAAGGTCTCTCCAAACACTATTATATTGGGTGACTTCAATTACCCAAACATCGACTGGGAAAACTACTCAAGCCCAAACACCCTCTCCCAACGGTTCCTAGAATTTATAAACTCAAATGCTATGGAACAATTAGTCACCACTCCCACAAGAGGGGAAAACATACTGGATCTGGTCATCACCAACATGGGGTCTCTATGTTCCACACCAGAGGTATACCCCTCATTGGTAAGATCAGACCATAAACAAATCTCACTGGACATCCGTATTCCATCCCCACCCCTAGCCAAGGAAACCACGGTGAAGAACTTCTCAAAAGCAAACTTCACATTTCTCAAAACTGAGCTGGAATCCTTCAAAGCCCCCGGGCCAGTGGAAAATACGGCCCAAAATGCAGAATCCTTTACAAAAGCATTATATGGACACCTACAGGAATGCATGGAGCATGCTATCCCAAATAAAACCAAGACTCACTCCTCCAAAGGCAGTAGGCCTGTCTGGTGGACCCCGGCCATAAATAAGCTATACAACAGAAGGAGAAAGCTACTACATGACAAAGCAAAATCCCAAAAAGGGAAGGCGTCACTGATCAGTACTAGCAAGAAACTACGATCACTCATAAAATCATCTAAGGCCAGCTTTGAAAGAAAAATTGCACAAGACACTAAAGATAATCACAAGGCCTTCTTTAGTTATGTCAGAAACCTGGGAGGCAACTCCCAGATATGCTCTAAGTTAGTGCAAAATGACAAAAAATTCACTGAACCCACAGACATTGCCAACATCCTGGCAGAAAGGTTCAGTGCAAACTTCTCCCCCCCTTCCCCCCCAAAAGAGCAAATGTCTATCCCAACAGAGTAGCCTTCCTGAGATCACAGATGCACAGGTGAGAACTGCCCTCTCCAAAGCTAAAAACACAGCATCAATGGGACCAAACGGTGTCCCAGGCTGCGTTTTACATGAGCTCCAAGAAGAACTAAAACCTCATATAAAATCACTGTTCAATCTCAGCCTTGCTACAGGATATGTTCCCAAGGAATGGCGTACAGCAACAGTGGTCCCACTCCACAAAGGTGGTGCCACAAGGAATGGCGTACAGCAACAGTGGTCCCACTCCACAAAGGTGGTGCCACAACAGACTTCGGAAACTATCGCCCTATAAGCCTGACTAGCCTGGTCTGCAAAGCTATGGAGCGTATCATCATGGAAATCATAAACAAACACATTGGGAACCTCCAGACACTGGATCCTACCCAATTCGGCTTCGTTAAGGGCAGATCTTGCCTCTTGAACCTGGTCGACTTCTTTGAAACAGTTACCAAAGCCATAGATGAAGAGAAGATAGTCCACACAGCCTACATGGACCTCGCAAAGGCCTTTGACACAATATCCCACTCGGGCATCATAAATAAGCTCACCAGCTTAAATATTAACCCATATGTCACAAGATGGGTTGCAAACTGGCTCAGGGATAGAACCCACATGGTCAGAATAGCAGGTGCCATGTCAGACTCTAAACCAGTTACAAGTGGTGTCCCACAAGGCTCAGTCCTGGGACCTATCTTGTTCAGTATATATTTCTCCGAGGTATAGGCTAACATGGGTGGACTATGGCTAACCAAGTTTGCAGATGACTGCAAACTGGGTGCTATAATCGACACTCCGACTGACACAAGCATCCTCCAAAAGGGTCTCACAGAGATGGATAACTGGTGTCAGAGCCATGGCCTAAAGCTAAATGCCAAAAAGTGCATTGTCATCCCCTTTGGAAAAAACAAAGTGCCCACAAATTACCACAT
>NC_056743.1:1175864807-1176014807 GCF_019279795.1 Protopterus annectens | reverse complement strand
AGCCATTTTTGAGAGTACTGTTTCCAATTACTTGGTCAAGGGTTGCTTTTTTCAGTTAGGATGCCTTGCACTTGGGATGTAAGCAAGTGTTGTTTAGCATTGATCTTTACCTTATTTGCCTAGTGTGTGCAATATCTACAGTACGGGAGTTTAAAGGCAAGAGCTGCAAGCAACAGGCTTACTTTTGTTACTAGAAGGCAGTTACCAGCTTGAACTGACAGGAAATTATGTCAAAGGCATGAAACATTAGCAAACTTTGTTCTGAATGGTTTGCTGAACCTTAGTAGTGCAAGTGTAACTTAATGCTTAAAAAAGCAAAGCAAAGCATTTTATAATTATGGGATTGGAATACTTTGGGCATAGATTTTCTAGCTTCAGTAACCAACGCCTTCCATTAATTCAACTAAGTACATTTTTTATCTTACTGTTAGTATGACAGCTGAAAGAAGGTGTGAATTTAACAGTAAGCCAAAGTATTTCTGACTTGAAACGTGTTTAGGGCAACTACCAACTGGGTTACAGGGACCAATGGAAAGTCACTAATAACTGTTTGAGTTTTATTACTTGTACATAAGTTCATATTAGTGTTTTGTGCAGATGAAACATTTGTAGCCTTGCCTTAAGAAAAAATCGACTCTGGTGGGACTCGAACCCACAACCTTTGAATAGCTTCATACAGCTACTTAGAAGTCCAATGCGCTATCCATTGCGCCACAGAGCCACTGCTTGTTTTAAAGTGTCATATCAATGTTATACTAAGATGACATGCTTTTAAAGGATATTCTCTATATATAAAGTCCTCACAGATAGTATAATTTGTGTACTGTTAAATTAATTTTTTTTAGCACCACGTATAAGATCATTAAAAAAAGTGAAGTGCCCTAGGATTGTGCCAGATAATATGTACTAGTGTCAGAGAGATCAGAATCAACACAAAACTGAAAAGTTCTTTGCATAAGTTATTTGTGAAAGTGGACTGTCACCAATGCTTAGTAATAAGGGATCTAAAAGATCAATGGTACTCTTCAGGACAACAAAATTGTTTCACTTACGAGTCCCCTGTCCAGGTTGTTAAAGATGCACCCATTCCATTTATATAGTGCTGTCAGCATACTGAACTTGTTTCTGAAACCATGTTAGAACTGCTTAAGCTAGGATTTTAACTATTGGCTGTAGATTGGAAAGTGAAAATACTTGGCAGTCTCTCAGCCTTTTACATTAAGAATCAAGGAGTATAGCCAAATGCTGACTCAGGAACAAAGGTTGTGAATCAGGAGCATTTGTAAATATTAGTAACAACTAGTTAGAAAGTTGGTGGAATTGCTGGATTTAACATGCATTTATTGAAGAATACAAGGTTTGTAGTTGTTGCTGTAAATATACTGTCAATAGTTTGCTGCTTTTGCTTCTGTAAAAATAGTCAGCTTGTTACTTATACATTTTTGTATTGCTGCTGCTCTGAAACCTGTGTTACAGCTGAAAAGTGTCATTTGAACAACCTACTTACCAAGTTGTCAACCTGCAATAAACAAACAAAATAAATAGACAATTGTTTGGCAATGTTTCCTTACTGTAATACTCACTGATCTGTCACAAAATTAAAAGTTTAAGGAGGGACAAAGAAAAAATTAAGGCAAAATCAGGGATATCCCTGTAAATCTGAGATACATGCAAGGTATGGCTCTCATAATGATGGAAAAGCAGTTAAGGAAAGTGGGAAATGACAACTTTCTTCCAGTAATGTTGTATGTCACCCGTGGATAAAGATGAGTTAAAATGTGGGTAAAAGGTTATTTAACAATAGTGCAGACATCTAATGAATCATGAAAGCAGTTCATCTTGAATGCATGTAATTTTATCAGGTAATTTGCTGAGGAGTTTCGTTATATTCTTGAAAATAGTTTAAACAGGGATTTAGAGTAATGCAGAGGATATGCATTAGGTTCACCCCCAAGTTTGCTTAGTCCTTAAGTGTGATGTGACTAGCTAAAAGACTTACTGAATGGGATTCTGCTTTTGCCCAACAGAGTTGTAGTTTAATCCAATGTTTTCTTGTCTAACCTAATAGTCAAATGTATCTACTATAAAGGTGAGAAGTTCTTGGCCTTTTGCTTCAGTTCTGTGACCGTGCCTTAAATGTTTAAAAATGTGTTGTTTAGGGTAGCTGACCCTATCCATTCTTTTCATGTCAGTTTCTTAAATGCTAAAATATTTAATTGCCCTAGTTAGCCAAAGGCTTCTAAGACACCATATTCTTTGTTTTATGAATAGAAACATGTTTTCTTTTTTCCTTAATAATACAGCACTGGTCAACCTCTTGTTCAACAGCCAGCTGCAAACAGAGGATAGATTTTCAATAAAAGTAGGACCAATGACACTAGCAGAATGGTCTGTGTTGAGAAGTGCCATGATAACATTGTACAAGTCAGATGGAAGGTCTATATTATTGTATGTAATAGACAGAAAAGAGTAGAGGACCCAGTGCTGACTCTTGAGGAATGCCCCAAGGCAACAAGTCAGAAGACAGGTTAATTGATTTCAACTCTAAAGGTGCAGATTTTGATATTCATCCTCGCCCCTACAGGGAGTGGGGTCTGATTCTATGTTTATGCCTTTCCATAATTAGTAGGGGGTCTTATGTTAGATGGATGCTAAAGATACCAATGTTTAGAGTGTGTTTATAGTTTAATATAGAATCAGTATTGTTAAGTGAGGCTGGTGAACCACTTTTGGAAATTTTTTGAGTTTTCTGAGGGCTAATTAAGTGGCCTTTAAAGTCTTTTTCAGTAAAAAAGCACAATGCTTCCAACTTAGAAAAACCTCCAAGCAATATTGTAAAAAACACGACAGAAAAAAAAAGCTAGATGTGTTGATAAGCTTGGAATAAAATATACTTCTGCTTATGCTTAAATATTTATTCATTTTAGCAGAAAAAATGTTTGAATTTTCGTATTCTCCATGTCTCTACATGGGTTAGCTCCTGGTACCCCCATTTCTGTCCTCCTCCCCAAAACATGATGGTTGGTTGGCTACTCTCAACCCCCCCCGTCTCTCTCTCACTCATATATATATATATATATATATATATATATATATATATATATATATATATATATATATATATATATATATATATATATATATATAAAATGTACAAACACACACACACACACACACACACAATCTTGCATGCACAAGTGTCTCAGCCACGAGTGAATGTTCAAAAGAATGTTGAGAAAAACATTGATCAAAAAGATCACATAGTCACAACACTAAAAAAAAATGAAAGACACTGTTTTTTGCAGGGGTTAAGACCCCACTGGACCCATATCCCCTGCTTATTATATATACCCAACTCCGAGATTGCACTATAGTGGGGAAAGAGCAAATCCCCAGATCCCATTGTACTGTGATCTTGCACAAAGAGCTGCTGGCAGGCAGAAAAACAGACAGATGGAGTGCTTGCTCTTATAAGCATTTGGTAATAGCTGTTGGACCCATATGTGCAAATATATATACAATTTACCCATGCCATTGGGCCCAAGTCATAGGTGAAAAGACTCTATAAAGGAAAGTTTACTTAGCGTGGGTAATAAAAAAAAAAATAAAATAAAAAATTAACATGGTTAATAACTTTTTTTTTTATTTAGTAGTATTATCAATTTGAATCTTGGTACGGGTACCATCTGTGGTGAGTCCTCCCTTTGTATGAATTTGCTCCAGGTGTTCTTGTTTCCTCTCATATTAAAAAGACATGCAGAAGGTGGACTGGACCATCTAAAGTGGGTGTAGGTGTGAGTGCAGGGTGTATATAGGTTCATAGGTAAGTACTAGGCTATCTGCCCAAGGGCATTTATAAGCCTAGCCAGAATGTGTTGGCTTTTGCCACCCCCTTAGATTAGTTCCCTGTGCCTCTGTCCAGCGCAGCCATTAGTTCCCTGCGCCACTGTCCAGCAGAGCCACTGCAGTGATCCCCGGAGTAAATTTTCTGTTTCCCATCCACCCGTCAAGGTTTCTCTTGAAGAGTGTTAGTGAGGGGCTCTGCCTGATGTATATTGGAATCCTGTTCCAAAGCATGGGGGAGTCTCTGGGACAGGAATCTATTCCTCCAGCATGTCCTATTTATTGTTGTGGTGTGGTTTATATCTCTAGAGCGTGTGGCTCTCCGGGATTTGTTTTTTTTTAGGTGAAGCATGTCCATCAATTCTGGTTTGGACATGGTCTTGTATGTCAGGTAGATATTACCTCTTATTAAATGGTATGCAACCGAGTACAGCTGGAGTTTCTTGAGTCGGGCTGCATAGGGCATCTGTTTGAGGCCAGTAATCCTCTTGGTGAGGTACTTTTGTGGTCTTTCCAGCTGTTGCAGGTGTCTTGTAAGGTACATCCCAAATGGGTAGTTGTATTCTATGATGGGTCTAATGGGTGATGAGTAGAGAGGCACAATAACCTCGTTTGTTCTAGATGCAAACCCTTTTGTGATTAGGTGGGCCACATAGAAGGATTTTCTAACCACCTTGGCAATATGATTATCAAAGGAAAAATTACTATCTACTTGGGTCCCCAGATCCCTTATTACATTTTCTGTATTTAGGGGACTACCACCTATGTGGCAGTTCGCAGGTACTTTATTTTTTCCAAAGGAGATGACTATACACTTTTTGGCATTTAGCTTGAGGCCATGATTTTGACACCAGGTATCTGTCTCAGTGAGACCCTTCTGGAGGGTGTCTGTTTCAGCCGGACAATCAATTATGGCCCCTAGTTTGCAGTCGTCTGTGAACTTGGTCAGCCATAGTCCTCCTATGCTTGCCTGTACCTCTGAGAAGTATATACCGAACAGGAGGGATCTTAGGACTAAGCCCTGGGGGACGCCACTTGTAACCGGTTTAGAGTCATTCGTATTGCCTGCAACTCTCACCATTTGGGTTCTATCCGTGAGCCAGTTGGCAACCCATCTCATGACGTAGGGGTTTATGTTCAAGCTGGTGAGCTTGTCTATAGTACTAGAATGGGGAATGGTGTCAATAGCCTTTGCGAGGTCTAGGTAGGCTGTGTGGACCTCCTTTCCCTCGTCTACTGCCTTGGTAACTGTTTCAAAGAATTCCACCAGGTTTAGGAGGCATGATCTGCCCTTAACAAAGCCAAACAGGGTAGGGTCCAAGGTTTGGAGGTTCCCATTGTCTCTGTTAATGAGTTCCATGATGATGTGCTCCATAGTCTTGCAGACCAGGCTAGTCAGGCTCATAGGGCGATAGTTCCCGGGGTCCGTTGTGGCTCCACCTTTGTGGAGTGGGATAACTGTTGCTGTGCGCCACTCTGTGGGTACATAACCTGTAGAGAGGCTGAGTTTGAACAGTGTGTTTAGGTGAGGGGTTAGGTCATTTTGGTGCTTTTGTAAGTCACAGCCTGGGACAACGTCCAGTCCCATTAAATCTGTGTTTTTGGCTTTGGATAGGGCTGTTTTAACCTGTGTGTCGGTGACTGACAGGGCCCTACATTCTTCTGGTATGGTTATTGGCCCTTTAGGGGGTGAGAGGAGGGTGAAGTTTGCACTAAACCTGTCTGCCAGAATGTTGGCAATATCAGTCGGTTTAGTGTATTTTGTGCCATTCTGCACTAACTCAGAGCAGATCTGAGAGTTTCCACTTAGGTTCTTGACATACCTAAAGAACACTTTGTGGTTTTCTTTGGAGTCCTTGTCAATTTTTCTTTCGAAACTAGCCTTGGATGATTTAATGAGGGATCGTAATTTCTTGCTGATACTGATCAGGGATGTCTTTCCTTCTTGGGATTTTACTCTTTTCTGTTCTAGTTTCCTCCTTCTGTTGTATAGCCTGTTTATGGCAGGGGTCCACCAGACTGGTTTCCTTTTCTTGCAGGAGTGAGTCTTGGTTTTACTTGGGATGCCACAATCCATGCATTCTTGCAGATTCTCATAGAGTGCCTTTGTAAAGGTTTCAGCAGCTTGGACAGCATTGTCCTTTAGCATGGGGGCTGTGAACCTTTCCACCTCGGTCTTAAGTAACGTGAAGTTTGCTTTTGAAAAGTTTTTCACTGTGGATTCCTTGATTGGGTATGGGGGCGAAATATGGATATCCAGAGTGATTAGTCTATGGTCTGATCTAACCAGCAGTGGGGTTGACCTCCAGTGTGGAACATCGGTTGCCCATGTTGGTGATGACCAGGTCCAGTATGTTGTTCCCTCTGGTGGGGGTGTTGACCAGTTGATCCAGGGCATTCGAATTTATAAATTCTAGGAAGCGTTGGGCAATGGAGTTAGTACTTCAGTAGTTCTCCCAGTTTATGTTTGGATAATTGAAATTACCCAGTATTAGGGTGTTTGATAGGACCTTCATATTTCCCAGTGTCTGCAGAAATGCAGAATGGAGGTCCCGGGTCATGGTGGGTGATCTGTAGCAAGCTACAATTTGGATTGCAGTTTTGCCCATTGTTAGTTGCACATGGATGATCTCTGATGCATTGTGCTGCGCCATTAACCTGGAGGTGTGGGTATCCTTGATGAGTATGGATACACCCCCGCCTTTTGTGTTTTGGTCCTGGTTCTGTGGCCGAAAGATGTGGTATGAGTTATAGCCTAGTAGTGCTGGGGTGCTCTCAGGAGCCTTAAACCAGGTTTCTGTTACTGCACATGTCGATGTTCTCCATACTGAGAAGTGCCTCAAGTGCGTGCATTTTGAGGTTTAGACTTCTGCCGTTGAGTAGCATTACCCTCAGTTTTTGGTTACTTGTGCTATTTATGGTGGTGGGTTTGTCTTTTGAGCCTTGCCTAAAAAAGGCACTATGGGGGTGGCAAGAGCCTTGGCCAGTATTCGAAAGCCTAAGGGTGACAGGTGCAAGCCATCTCTTGCGAAGCTACGTGGCTTGTCGAGCATGTCATCCCAAGTGGACAGATAGTGGATCCCCTTTGAATGACACCAGAAACTTAGCCAATTTTTGAAATTGATCATTTTTTCTTTATACTGTGGTATCATTCTTGGTGAGGGCAGGATGCTACTCAGGGTCAGGGTCATACTGGCCTGGGCTACATGATCAGAGAGCTCTTCCATGTCTCTTTTCATGTAGTCCAGGGAGGTACGTCTGAGGTCATTCACACCAACATGGACAATGACAGAGTCATATTTGTGCTTGTTCTGGAGTGACCTGAGGTGACTGAAGTATTATTTTGCTGAATACCTTTTTGTCAAACCCTTTTCAGCGAAACACCTATTTACTGAACGCTCTATTTGCCAAATTGCTTTTAGTTAACAATTTTTTGTTGGCCAACACCCAGTAAACACATACACCGGGGATATATTTTGAAGTCAAATATGAGCGAAGACCATCAACTCAAAAAATATTAATAGTCCATTGAAAACGTGGAAAGGAATAGTATAGTCTTTTTTAATTGATTCATGTATGTGCTCCAACGTAGCAGTGATTTCCCAAAAAACACACTAATTTATTTACAAAGTTTAAATAAACACAACTGATCGCATTAACTCATAAAATATTAATAGTCCACTGAAGGTGTGCAAAACAATATTATAGTCATTCTTAATTGATTCATGTATTGCTCCAATGCAGCAGCGATTCAACAAAGAAACATAACAGCCCACCATTCAACAATGTGTGAAAGTTAATGAATATTCATAGCCTATTTCTAGTTTACCCTTTTTATCAACATAGTGCGTTCCCGGAGTTGGTTTATTTAATTTGTGGGGGGGGGGGGCACAGCCCCCTGCAAAAGCAAAGCTGTTTGTTAAGTATTTTGTTTTATTAAACTGATTTTTAATATCTTATATGTAAAGTTTACCGGTAAAAATGGTTCCAGTTTCCTTAGTTGCTAAGTGACATTAAACATTCCATACTTGTAAGGCAGCCAGTAAAAATATTTCGATTTAATGAATTTCGGGAAATAGAGAATTCAACAAAAAGGAGCTTCACTGAAAGGGGTTTGACAAAAATGAATTTGATATAACAATACTTAGATCAAATGATGTAGACACGCAAGTGTGCATGTGTATATGTGGTCTGAAAAAACAACAGCAGCAGGGCTAACCACCTGGTGGTGTAAACATTGTCTCTAGATTACTGCCACTGTTGAAGTGACACCTCAACTTCTTATTCACATTAAGCAGAACCCTTTTGAGGCCCTCTTCAAATGCAGTTTGGAACAATGGATGGGGAATTGCAAATTCACACCTGGGTAGTGCAGCACTTTTATTGAAATATCACTTGTGACATAGGCAAATTTACATTCATACAAAAGTTATCAAATTCTGTTAAATTAAAATTAACAAATATTATACTTCACATATATTGCTAAATAGCATATAACCTAAGCAAGATTACATAAAATATTCAATTCCTGTCCCTTTTTTTAAGCAAGAAATATCTTTATTAAACCATAACTTATGACATAATCAGTTATACATTTATATACATGGAAATGAATCACACCGACACAAGTCTAGTTGCAAGCATTTTACATCACAAACCATACTGACATACTCCCAGTTGCAAACATTATACATCACTTATAATCTACCCAATAATTTTCAAACATTACATAGCTCATTTAAGTCCTACCTTCTTTTAAACCTCTTTCCTCCCCTGTATGTTTTGTTCCCACAATTCACAGTTTTTCATTTGTAGTTTGCTCCTACCCTTTTCTAAAGATCTCAATTCCAGTTGTTTTTTTCTCTGTTACTATATTCACTACTTCTAATATAGTTGGCTTAGAGTCTGATTTAAGAATGATTTCCATTTTCTAGTAATTGCTTTTTTGGCAGCCACCATAATTAGACACAGTAAGGCCTTACCATGTCTACGCAATTCTGATTCTATATCATAGCTCAGAAAAGTCATCTCCCTTGCCACACCAATCTGCCCACCCAGCATCTCCGACAGTGCACCCCACAGGAATCCTTAAAGTCTGCCAACCCACTGCAATCTCAAAAAATATGTTCCCAAGTACCTTTTTCTACCCCGTCACACCTCCAACATTTGCTGTCTACCTGATGAAAAATTCTCTGGAATCTACATGAGGTATAAAAATAAAATATCTGTGTAAACATTTCCAAGCAAATATTCTAAATCTTCTAGATTTTGTTGTATATTTGGGAGACATACATACATACATATATACATACATAAATCTTCCATTGTTTCTTTGCGAACTGCTTATCCAATCTCTCTTATCACTTTCTAACCTCCTCTGATTGATTCTTATAATTATCATGCAATATTTTATATGCTCTACTAATTATTCATTTTCTAATGGCAGCTTCTGCTCTAGAGTCTACTAAAAACGGCTTGTAAGGGGTCTTTAGTCATTAGCCTAGTAATCTCTTATTAACCGAGCCCATGTGCCAAAAATGAGAAAAAGATGTTGTGGATGGACGGACAGATGTTCATTGTAAAGATCACTGTTGCATAATATGTGAGAATTATGACACAGACAGATGCCCGACCAGAGCTACTACGCATCCCCTGCAAAAATCTGGCCTCCCACAGAGCAGAGGCACTCACACTATCTCCAGTTCTGTTTTATTTTATTAACTGATCAGAAGTATGTCCATCATTTCACCTAGGTGACCTCCAAAATTGTGATAAGTACCCAAATTGGCAAATCGTTTCTACTACTGCCATGGAATTTTGCTGTCCTGTTACTGTTATTGTTATTAGTTTGTCTCTGTTGTTGACAGCTACTTAATCTGTTTGAGGTCACTGATATATCTGAGAAAGGATATCAACAGGTATACCTGTGGTCAACAGATACCACCAAAAAACTTTCACCTTCAGTCTGTTCTATTGTGGAGTAAATTGCAAGCTTTGTGAGTGTAAGCATTGTGCTTTTTTTAATAAAAAAGACTTTATAAAGCAAAGGCCACCTAATTTAAGGGCCTTCAGAGAACTAAAAAAAAATCGCATTAGGCTGAGTGGCAGAGGTCCCTATTTCTGAGGGAAATGTCTTTGGAAATTTTAGCTAGCTTATCTAACTGAGAGTGAAAACAAACAAGAGATCAGCAGCTAAAATTTAAGTAGGTAAAGAATGCAAAGTATTTATTACCCTAACAATCTTGTGAAAGAGTGAGGGCATCAGCCTGTGAGAGGTGCAAATTGATCATCCCTTGGCTCCAATTTCTCCTTCTAGTATATCCTCAAGTACTGTCCCTTTGATATATTTGTAGCCCACTGCCAGCTTCCAGTCTTCACAGGCCTCATCAAAATTTTCTCCTACAGCCTAGATGAGTATAGATTCATAGAAACTTGCAGATGGCCAGCCTTTGGTATGTGCTTCAAGGGACCACTCTCCCTCCATTTTTAGGAAAAAAATAGGCTTGCCAGATTGCTACACTACTACCAATTTCCCTAACTATCCCTTCCCTCCCAACACCTATTTTGCCCTTGTACCTTTTTACTGTTCACATTTTGTCAAAGAATATGTGGTGCCATGTCAAAGAATTCATGTACCCCCCCCCCCTTGCAGGCAAACTGTTCACCTCCAGTAGAGTGCTCCTGCTAAAAGAAGAGACCTGTCTCTTGACCAGTCCTTGGAAACAAATTTCATAGAGGAGGAGTGGGATCTTCCTTATTTGGCTCAAATCTGTTACTATACAAATGAAGAGGAATCCATTTCTTCATGTTCCTAATTACTGGACATGTCCTTCATTAAATCTTTAGTTCAATGAATGAGAAGGAATTATTGGACTTCCATAAACAATATTAAGATATTCTGGGTACTGAGGAACCTAATCCAATAATCATACTTCCAGTATTTCAGGCATCTGAGAATACTGTCAAGCGCACCTCTTTGTAAACAAATTCTCAGCCATCAGCGCCAGAAAGCCAGATCAGTTCAAAAGAGTAGAAGAAAAATGTAACTTACATAACAACCCTTGTGACTGGCAGTGTCAGCATTTTACTGGATGCAGCCCGAAGTTCCAAGTTGGCATCAGCTAACAACAAATTGTTCATTGACAATGACAGCTGTACATTTGACAACTTGGGCAAAATGTTATATGCATGATTAGGTATTGGGACATTAACTGCCTGTTCCTTATGTCTCAGTACCAGGAAGATGTAGAAGACGTGAAGAAATTGTTGACTCAGCCTTGAAACAACAGCTTTTGAAACCGACCCCTTAAGGTAAACAAGTCTGCTGTCAAATGTGATTACAGTGCAATAGATGCTCATACTAGGGTAGCTATCACTGTTTCAATAACTACATGAGACAGGTGGCTAATAAAACAGTTCAGTCATTGCCCGAGGATGTCAAAGGGCAGCTGTTGAATGTCACCCTAGGCTGAATTATTGCTTGGGCTTCCCTCACAGTTATTGTTCAAAATGTTGGAGGAAAAAGTCTAAACCATTCAGATATTGAGTAACTAAGCATAACAGAAATATTCCTAACAAGCTGTAGCCATTTATATCATAAGCAGTCTCATGCTGACCAGTAGATGGCTTTTGAAAAGAAACAGTGGAGTGGTGACAGAGGTCTAGTAAAGACAATGGTCTCATGCTCTGCCAGTACAGTGCCTTCCAGTTGTGGCTACCCCATATCCTTCTCTACACCTCCTCTCTTTCCCACTCTCCCCAGTTAGTAGAAATACTGTCCAGTTTGGAAAACCAGTGGATTGAGTTGACCATAATACTATGACTGTGGAAGATCATTGATGTAGGATATGAGATCAAATTCACATTCTTTCCAGGCCTCAATGGGATGCACCCAGTCCAACAGACCAGATTAGTTTGACAGAGTCCATCTTAAATGAGATGTTGTTGTCCTCAGAGGCCTCAGAAAGAGTTTCCTCAACAGAGCAAGGAGTATTATTTATTCAAGGTTGCTGTAAGTTCCCATGAAGAATGGAACCCAGAAACTATTTTAAGTCTCCAAACTACAGAAGTTTCTAGCAACTAAAAAAACAACTCAAGACAATAACCTTTAATGCTCTCTTACTTCTCCTTTTTTCTATGGTTGTTCTGGACGTAGTGTGCTTATTTATATAGTTCTGGCTACAGGAAACACATACATTTTGTACATTTTTCTCACATCAGGTCAAGGCTGTATGTATCTACACTTACTTGGATGACTGTCTTATTCAGGTCATGTCCCAGGAGGAAGTAGTGAGAGACGTAGATTATGCCATCAATTATCTCTCTGACTTAGAGATATCCCTAAATTACCAGAAATCTAGACTACCTCCCTCCTATACAAATTCCTTCCTGGCAGCCATCCTGGACACCGGTGTAAATGCAGAATGTCTCTCCCACAAAAAAAAAAAAAAGGCAACTGTAAGAACATCCATGACAGCAAAAGTCTGTGTTGTCTGTCAGCCTTTTTTATACTCCCACTGGTCAGGCTGCACATGAAGAATATCCACTGGTGCCTAAGAAACCTCTGTAGTAAGCACTTACATTTAATGGAAAAGTGATTCTGTTTATTCCCTCTGTTCAAAGGGAGTTCAGATGGTACACAGTGATAGCCATCCTGAAGAAGTTTTTATAGCACATAGGGAGCTAGACCCCTGACCTCAGATGGCTCTGAATTTGGCTGAGTGCTAAGTAAGTAAAAGTCAAAGAGAAAATGAATAATGGGGATGATGCCAACCCGTCAGTCTCAAGTGTTAGTTAGCCATAATTTATGTCCTTTATATATTCCAGGCAGTAAGGTGACCAGGAGTTCTCAGGGTAATAGACAAAAAACAGTGTTATATGGTACCTCAAAAAACATACATTCCTATCCTCTGTGCAGGTCTAGGATCTGGTTTTAAAGACAGAACCGTCATTTGTTACATTGTTTCAGCAAAGAATATTTTTGCAGACTATCCAAGAATATCTTTTTCCTGCCCCCATGAGTGGAAAGTGAACCTGGAGGTTTTCCACAAGCTGATCTTAGTTTGACATACCTTGGAGGTATACTTGTTTGGCTTCCCATAAAATCACTCCACTCCCGAATTCTGCACTAGATATCACTGCAAGGGCGCTCTTGTGCTAGACACATTCTCAGTTTCCTGCAACAGATGCCTTCTTTATGAACTTCTTCTTCACCCCTGATTCCCAGAATATGCCAGAAGTTAAGGCTAGGTGGTAGCAACCTGATTCCAGTGGCACTCCTTTGCCTTGGCAATATTAGTTCTCTTCACTCAGGAAGACCGAGCAGTGAGGAAGCCTTACTCTTCTTCCTCTCACAACCTTCCTTTATAACAGCTAGAAACACCAAAGCACCAATACCTAAAACAGTTTGACCAGACAACGTGCAAAATAAAACTTTGTGTTTGCATTTTACCTTCTTTCACCCAGCGGTCTTACAGATAATCAAAGAGGACAGGAAATCCTGCCTGGTAAAGTGGACCAGATTTTAGTTTTGGTACATGAAGCATGGCGTACAGCCTAAAGCACATCCATTCAATAAGCTTGCTTTATCTGACAACCCTGTTGGTCAGGGGCCTTTTTTCTGTGTCAGTCTAAGTACACATTTATGCTGTCTCAGCTTGCTTGCTCTTAAAACTGGTAGCTATTCTGAATGTGAGGCTCCAAGGATGCTAAGGGTCTTCCCCTGGTATCTGAGCCTTTTCTTAGAAACCCAGCTTCATTTGAGCCATCAGGCTCAGTTTCACTGAGATTCTTATCCTGGAAAACTGTCTTATAGCAGACCATCACTTAGTAATGCTTTCAGAACAGCAGGTCTAAACGTGAAGAATGCCCAACATATTCTTCCACAAGGAAGGGTGTCTCTTAAGAGCAGTCTACACTTTATGGTAAAAGTCATCTTGGAGATTGCAATGAATCAGGTTATACAGCTCCCAGTCTCTTTTTTCCTGGATCCTCTAAATAAAGAAGACATGTTTTTGTAACACATGGTTGTGCTTAGTCTGCTGAGATATAAAATTTACAAAACTAAAAATTCCAGGCAAATACACCACCTCTTTGGTTCTTTCATGCCAAGTAAGCAGGGGAGGCAGTTTCACAACAAACTCCATATGTAAGAGGCTTAGCTAGATTGGGACAAAGTGGACTTGCCACCCCAGGTGCACAGTGTCAGGAAGCATAATTGGCAAATTCTGATCGGTAGGTAGTGCATTTGTGGTTAGGGCAGTACCAACATTCAGAAGTACTTCAGTAATCTATGTATGACTTTGTACAATTTACAAAGAAGAGACATTTTTTTCTTTTGAAGAAGATTCTTTTACTTCTCAAGTTTTAGAAGAAAACTTTTTTTTGTCCACAACTTCGAGATGAAGGGTTCGCCGGATTGGGGAACTGCACAAGGTGCCAAACCTTTCAAGGGTAATAAGGACTGCAGCAACCACTGCTACCTTTTAAGGAATGTTTCAGCTCAAAGTATCCATGAGGTAGCTATCTGGACTTCCATTCACACCTTTTACCTTTTTAAGCATTATAAACTAGACTTTGCAAAAGTAGAGTAGGTATTCCCACTGCAATTCTGGCAGGCATGTTTTCTCTCCTCCCTAAGTCTGTGACCAGTTTTTTTAGTGTTTCAGTACTTTCCCCATATTATCATGTTATGTATGATACTACAATACTTAACAATGAACACTGTGCAGGTTGTGTGACTATATTCACCATAACCACAAATGCTTGAGTAGTCAGATCACTTGCTCTATGGTCTCCTTCCATTTATCCATACTTTTTATGTCTAATAACTGTTTTTTTGGAGGCTCCCAGACCCTAATTTAGAGGCACTCTTTCTTTCTTTCTTCCACTTTTTCCTCTTATTTGGGTGTGTGCTGTATTTTCTACTTGCCTTTCAGGCTTGATAAGCATACTTGTTGGTAACACCCCCCCCCCCCCCAAAAAAAAAAATAAAGAAATGGAGATGGCACTAGCCACCTCTCACCTTTTAACCACATGTTCTACTGCTGTCCTTGACATTTAGGAGACCATCCCTATACAGGGTCTTCCAAAAGCTCCAGAAATCAAGGTAGAAGGACAGATGTCTGTCTGCAGTATTATTACCACGTTATAAGTAATATTGCAACAAGTATCTTATTACTCAAATATCTAAAGTTATAATGAATATACTCACACAACTATACTTTCTTTCCTTAGTTCTCTCAGTTATACACAGAATCCCATCAGGCTCCTCATCTCTTTGTTCACGGATTTCTTTCAGGACCCTCTTGTGTATGAAAATGTAGGATCAATAGCTTCTTGGGAACTTCAGTTGTCAGAATTTAGTAATAATAAATTATTTTCTCAAATGAGCAACAACAGTGCAAACTTATACCAAAAACCTACAGTTTCTCTGTTTTTGATGTCATATAGCATGCAAAAAAATCTCTATTTTCCCATAAAATATATCTGATTGGTTTTAATGCCATGATGGACATCAGCTGCTAAGGTCTTCAGAGAAAGGATGGTGTCATTGAGCAAATACTCAATCTTGATTGTTGTGCACAAATATATACCACACAGACACATATGCTTGTACCTAGGCTGTGAATGGAAAATAAAAAATCCAAAAGCACTAATTACTAAAGGCTAAACAGCTCTCACTAGTTGTGCCCTATGGACTTCATTTTTTTAGCTGTTAAGTCCATTCAAAGGTTTAAAGTGGGAAATGATCTTTGAGCATCTGGTCTGATGATTTGGTGAGGTTTCATAATAAGTTTTTGGAATTCGCAGAACCGAGCCAGGGTTACCATATTAACTGCATTCTGAACTGGTTTTCAGACTTGGGATTTTTGGATTGTACAGTTTAAAAATCATAAATCTCTAAGTGAATCCTAAATACTAGCGCACTTGTTCATTTATTGACAGGATCTCAGATCAAATGTTGTCAGGAAAATGTCATCCCTGTACAGGTTAGATATGGTGTGAGACATTCTAGGGCAGATCAATGACAAGTAGTAAGAAGAAAAAGGGCAAATATCTCGGAATGGAATCCTGAAAGGCATGCAGAGCAATGGAGCATGGCTTAGTCTGCTCAGACCCTGTTAAGAAGCAGTATGTCCTGCTGGACATGTTTTCCTGAAGGCAGGATCAGGGTCAGTCTGATACTTGCAAGTATATGTCTTTTATGATCAACAAGGCAAAAAATGGCTTGAAAATATTTATGCAAGTGGCTCATGTAATTTGTAGTTATCTGTCCTCAGATGAGAACCTGTAGTGGTGACATTACCGCAATCTTTGTTTAAGAAAATGACCACTGTTTTTCCAAGTATTTTTTAAGTCAAGATTTTGCTCAGAAATAGAAAAATATTATGGGTCTATGTTTTGAGAATGCACTTGTCCCCCTTGTATATGAACTTGAAGAGTAAGAACGCCATAACAAGGACTATCAAATCAAAAATGTCAAGTTCACACAAAGATAAACCTTTAAATAAAACTAACACCCTAAAATATCAAACTCACTGAACTAAACTAATTCTATTTAAATTTTAAAGTTTTGAAAATAAAATCATATAAAATATTAACAAGAAATACAATGCTGAAGGGCTGAGCTCCTTCACTGTGGGGCTGTGCTCACATACATTCCAAACCTTAGGTATACTAACTCCAAGATTACTGTGTAATTTAGTATTATATTACAAAATATGCTGCAGACACAAAGCATATTTAGAGTTTGGGTTCTAATAGGTTTACCACCTGCCCCTCTTTACACAGGACAAGTCCCTATTTGGTTAGTTTTGTTATGTAAAAAAACAAAATGTAACAAATATCCTGAGATGCTCTTTGTATTGATCACTGCTGCAGTAGCCTTAGGTGTATGAGTTATATCCTGCCAAGGATATAACAACAGTCCAGCTTTCAGAGTTTCGGGGTACCTTCCACATGCCCAAACTATCAAGCAGCTCCAGATGGACTGACTGAAAGACAAGTTTGGACACAAAGCCCTTCAAACCAGAGTACGCTCCTCTGAGGCTGTTGAGGATCAGTGGTCAGCTTGTGCTTTCCTTTGCCAGGCAGATTGTTTCCTTTGGAGAAAAAAACTTCCTTTTTTTTTTTACTGATGTTTTATTATTTTCCTCTTTAGGAGAGGTGTTTTAAAGCTAGGAGTGCTCTCTTGAGACTGTAATGTACTTTTACACAAAGCACTCATTTTTTCTGTCAGTTTAAAAGTACTGTAAACTAACAACATATTTTTCTGTGGAGAAATTGTGTTTAATTTTCCCTTGTGGAACTGACAGTGTTTGAAAGTTTTTTTACTGTGTTCCTTCTGTCAAAAAGTAACTTTTGTGGACTGGTAGTTTTACCAGCGTTTGCTGCTTGCATTCCCCAGGGGAGAGGCACCATTTTTGGCTTGATCATGGAACAGATTGATTGTCTGTCCCACAGTCAGTCCTTCTTCCAGCCACAAAAAAGAAAAAGTAAAGCAAATAGCTTTTGTCACCACAGCAAGCTAGCAGTTTGCCTCAGCTGCAGGTGGGTGACTCTGCTATGGCCATTTGTTGTACATCAGACCACTCATCTTTTACCCTAATGCCCTCTGGTGTAGCACCTACAGCCACCATGGACCAGGGGTTAGCTATGTCCTCTGCAGCTGATGGAGTCCCCTTAGTGGGAAAGAGAGAGCCAATCTTGTCAGTCCCGGGAGAGGGAACAAGGAAGGTTTCCCTGTTTTATGTCAGAATTCTATGCCTGTCCCTGGGGAGGCAGCGGTTGCCATTAGTAACATAGCTGGCACCATTTTTCTTGTCAAAAAGAAACAGAAAACCAAACTTATCTACTCCTCCTCAAACTTCTTTGGATGGGTGTAGTTTATTTGGACTGGCTCAGGGTTTAATTCAGGCTATTGATCCTTTGTGTAGAGAAGTTTCTGGTAAAAGAAAGAGGGATGCCTCTTTTCCTGAGAAGATTCCAAATTCTGAATTTGAACAGGAATATGCAGGGATGGATTCTGGGTTTTGTCTTCTGATTTCTGATTCAGACTCAGGGGAGAGCTCAGTTTCTGATTCGTAGGTTCATAGGTAAGTACTAGGCTATCTGCCCGAGGGCATCTGTAAGCCTAGCCAGAATGTGTTGGCTTTCACCACCCCCTTAGATTAGTTCCCTGTGCCTTTGTCCAGCAGAGCCATTAGTTCCCTGCGCCACTGTCCAGCAGAGCCACTGCAGTGATCCCTGGGATGAATTTTCTGTTTCCCATCCACTCATCAAGGTTTCTCTTGAAGAGTGTTAGTTAGGGGCTCTGCCTAATGTAGATTGGAATCCTGTTCCAAAGCATGGGACATGAATCTATCCCTCCAGCATGTCCTATTTATCGTTGTGGTGAGATTTAGATCTCTAGAGCATGTGGCTCTTTGGGATTTGTATTTTTTTAGGTGGAGCATGTCCATCAATTCTGGGTTGGACATGACCTTGTATGTCAGGCAGAGATCACCTCTGAGTAAGCGGTATGCAACCGAGTACAGCTGGAGTTTCTTCAATTGAGATGCATAGGGCATATGTTTGAGGGCAGTAATCTTCTTGGTGAGGTACTTCTGTGGTCTTTCCAGCTGTTGCTGGTGTCTTGTAAAGTACATCCCAAATGGGGCGTTGTACTCTATGATGGGTCTAATGAGTGATAAGTAGAGGGGCACAATAACCTCTTTTGTTCTAGATGCAAACCCTTTTGTGATTAGGTGGGCCACATAGAAGGATTTTCTAACCACCTTGGCAATGTGATTATCAAAGGAGAGATTACTATCTACTGGGTCCCCAGATCCCCTATTACATTTTCTGTATTTAGGGGACTACCACGTATGTGGTAGTTCATGGGTACTTTGTTTTTTCCAAAGGGGATGACTATGCACTTTTTGGCATTTAGCTTGAGGCCATGATTTTGACACAAGGTATCCGTCTCAGTGAGACCCTTCTGGAGGATGTCTGTATCAGCTGGCGAGTCAGTTATGGCCCCCAGTTTGCAGTCGTCTGCGAACTTGGTCAGCCATAGTCCTCCTGTGCTTGCCTGTACCTGTGAGAATATATATCAAATAGGAGGGGTCCCAGGACTGAGCCCTGGAGGACACAACTTGTAACTGGTTTAGAGTCGGACCTAGAGCCTGCAACTCTCACCGTATGGGTTCTATCCGTGAGCCAATTGGCAACCCATCTTGCGACGTAGGGGTATATGTTCAGGCTGGTGAGCTTGTCTGTAATACTAGAATGGGGAATGGCGTTGAAAGCCTTTGAAAGGTCTAGGTAGGCTGTGTGGACCTCCTTTCCCTCATCTAAAGCCTTGGTAACTGTCTCAAAGAAGTCCACCAGGTTTAGGAGGCATGATCTGCCCTTAACAAAGCCAAACTGGGTTGGGTGCAATGTTTGAAGGTTCCCAATGTCTCTGTTAATGAATTCCATGATGATACGCTCCATAGCCTTGCAGACCAGGCTAGTCAGGCTTATAGGGCGATAGTTCTTGGAGTCTGTTGTGGCTCCACCTTTGTGGAGGGGGATAACTGTTGCTGTGCGCCACTCTATGGGTACATAGCCTGTAGAGAGGCTGAGTTTGAACAGTGTGTTTAGGTGAGGGGTTAGTTCATTTTGGAGCTCATGTAAGACACAGCCTGGGGCACCGTCTGGTCCCATTGAAGCTGTAGTTTTGGCTTTGGATAGAGCTGTTTTAACCTGTGTGTCACTGATTGCCAGGGCACTACATTCTTCTGGTATGGTTATGGGCCCTTTAGGGGGTGAGGGGGGGGTGAAGTTTGCACTAAACCTGTCTGCCAGAATGTTGGCAATATCAGTCATTTCAGTGTATTTTGTGCCATTTTGCACTATCTTAGAGCTGATCTGAGAGTTCCCACTTAGGTTAATGACATAGCTAAAGAATGCTTTGTGGTTATCTTTGGAGTCCTTGGCAATTTTTCTTTCGAAGCTAGCCTTGGATGATTTTATGAGGGATTGTAGTTTCTTGCTGATACTGATCAGGGATGTCTTTCCTTCTTGGGATTTTACTCTTTTCTGCACTAGTTTCCTCCTTCTATTGTATAGCTTGTTTATGGCAGGGGTCCACCAGACTGGTTTCCTTTTCTTGGAGGAGTGAGTCTTGGTTTTGCTTGGGATAGCTTGATCCATGCATTCTTGCAGGTGCTCATCGAGTGCCTTTGTAAGGGATTCAGCAGCTTGGGCAGCACTGTCCTTTAGCATGGGGGTTGTGAACCTTTCCACCTCGGTCTTAAGTAACGTGAAGTTTGCATTTGAAAAGTTTTTCACGGTGGTTTCCTTGATTGGGGGTGGGAGCGGAATGTGGATATCCAGAGTGATTATTCTATGGTCTGATCTAACCAGCGAGGGTTTGACCTCTGGTGTAAAACACCAGTCGCCCATGTTGGTGATGACCAGGTCCAATATGTTGGTGACGACCAGGTCCAGTATGTTGTCACCTCTGGTGGGGGTGTTGACCAGTTGATCCAGGGCATTCGAGTTTATAAATTCTAGGAAGCGTTGAGCAAGGGAGATAGTACTGGTGTAGTTCTCCCAGTTAATGTTTGGGTAATTGAAATCACCCAATATTAGGGCGTTTGGTAGGACCTTCATATTTTCCAGTGTCTTCAGAAACACGGAATGGGGGTCCTGGGTCATGGTGGGTGATCTGTAGCAAGCTACAATTTGAATTGCAGTTTTGCCCATTGTTAGTTGCACATGGATGATCTCGGACGCATTGTGCTGTGCCACTAAACTGGAAGTGTGGGTATCCTTGATGAATACTGATACACCCCCACCTTTTGTGTTTCGGTCCGGGTTCTGTGGATGAAAAGTATGGTATGAGTTATAGCCTGGTAGTGCTGGGGTGCTCTCTGGAGCCTTAAACCAGGTTTCTGTTACTGCACAGATATCAATGTTCTCCATACTGAGGAGTGCCTCGAGTGCATGCATTTTGAGGATTAGACTTCTGGCGCTGAGTAGCATTGTTAGGACCTTCATATTTCCCAGTGTCTCCAGAAATGCGGAATGGGGGTCCTGGGTCATGGTGTGTGATCTGTAGCAAGCTATAATTTGGATTGCAGTTTTGCCCATTGTTAGTTGCATATGGATGATCTCTGATGCATTGTGCTGTGCCATTAACCTGGAGGTGCGGGTATCCTTAATGAGTATGGATACACCCCCACCTTTTGTGTTTTGGTCCTGGTTCTGTGGCCAAAAGGTGTGGCATGGGGGCGGCAAAAGCCTTGGCCAGTATTTGAAAGCCAAAGGGTGACAGGTGCAAGCCATCTCTTGCAAAGTAACGTGGCTTATCGAGCATGTCATCCCAGGTGGACAGATACTGGATCCCCTTTGAATGACACCAGAAACTTAGCCAATTGTTGAAATTGATCATTTTTTCTTTGTACTGTGGCATCATTCTTGGTGAGGTCAGGATGATACTCAGGGTCAGGGTCATACCAGCCTGGGCTACGTGATCAGAGAGCTCTTCCATGTCTCTTTTCATGTGGTCCAGGGAGGTACATCTCAGGTCATTCACACCTACATGGACCATGACAGAGTCGTATTTGTACTTGTTCTGGAGTGACCTGAGTGCTTTATGTGGCGGATCCTGGTGCCCGACAGGGAGCTAACTGTAACCTTCTCCTTGTCCAGCCTAGTTAGTGGAACATCAGTGTGCCTGACTATAGAGTCGCCTATTACTAGTGTGTTGGGTATGTTATTTTGCCTTAAGGGCTGTGATTGCGTGGCACACTGATTATGTGAAGTATGTGTTTCATGGTTTGTGATGGGGTGTGGAGGTTGCTTGGGTGTCTGCTTTGGAGGTCTCTGTTGCTTTTGCAGATTTTTATTTAGAGCCTCCGAGTATGGTTTTGTGTATTTGTGTGTTATTTGCCGGTGCTGGTTTAGTAGGTCAATGTGAGACTGGTCGTGTGTTGCAAGTATTTTCCTTCTCCTCTTGACTGTCAATTCCAGTCTTGGGTTGAGAGAGCTTTGCCTCCAGTTTGACTGTATAATTGCATCTCTCGCATATATTAGTGTTTGGTGGTAGGAGGAGAGGGTTGTCTGTGTACATGAGGCATTTGTAACATTGCCTCAAAATGCCCAGATTCAGCAGTTGGACTGGAAAGTACACCTGAAACTGCCCTTTGGACATGCCTGAATAGGTAAAGTGAGCTGTTTTACTGATTAGCTGGTAGGGACAAATAGAGAGCCTTGTCCTTATGGACAATATAGGGGGTCTAGTGCTAGGGTTAATTAGTGCTTGCTATGAGTTTTGAGCAAGTGCTGTGCTGTGAAATGAATGGTTTGAATGCTTAGGTTGAAATTTTGTCTAGTTCCAAGGGAAAAATTGAAGAGGCAGACTTTGTGGAGCCGGGAATAGTTTAACCCTAGCTAACCGGCACTGCCCGGCATGCAAAACCACCCAAATACAGTTTTTATAGCAGGGAAATGAAAGAGAGAGAGAAATTAGCCCAAAATGGCCAGTAAACGACTAACTTCTGGGCTACAGCAAACAAGGTGTACACATTTCAGAAAGAAACAGATTAAATAAGCAGGCACAATAAGCCTTTAACCAGAAATTCCCAGCTCAGAAGGGCAGAATCTAGCCTCTCCTCCCACAAGAGTGCAGACTACAAACCTTCTTAATATAAAATAACTGGCCTGAAGCCCAAGTGCTTAAACCAGAACTAATACACTTTTAGAATAACAGACACTGAGCCTTCAATCAGCAATTCCTAAATTAGAAGGATGTAAGCTACCTGTCCTGCCACAACAATGCAGTCCACAAACCTTCTTAATGTAAAACAACTGGTTTGAAGCCCAAGTGCTTAAACTAAAGGTGGGGTTTCTCTTTCTCTGAGACTATTGCTAGAATATCCCAGTTTTAGTGGGAGAACACTGAGGTTTCTCAGTCCCTCAGAAAACACTGTGAGTTGTTACAGAAGGATCTTCTAGAACCTGCACCCATTCATGCTGTCCTGTCCACTTTAGAAGGTGTGTGTTATTGCTTGCAATTTTCCTGACAGTTAGCCAGCTGTCCATATAAAGGCAGATAGGATGTATATAGTTCCTCAGTCTTTTCAATTTTTATATACTATTCCCAAATCTGACCAGGTATCTATAGACTTAGTTGACTCCACTGTTGCACTTAGTTAATTCCAATTCTGTTATTTCTAATAAGGATGGGGAAATTATTGGTAGGTATGAAAAAAAGTATATAATTCTGCAACTTTGATTTTCAGAATTTTAAATTGTCAGGCTCATATGTTAAAGTTTATACTGACTTATGAGTATGATGGATGCTTTAGCTGCAATTTCTTCTTTTGAAGAAAAATCTGCCTTATATAACTCAGTTTCTTCCACTGTACTAGTCACTACTCATTGTTTGCATCGTGTATATAACTCTGTTGATACTTCTTCCAGGGCTATATTTTGCTTGGGTACATTCTCGGAACCTTCCAGATGATATAAAAACAATGAGATTTTAAATTCTCCCTGGGATAGAGATATAGTGGTTGGCCCCTCTGCTGCAGAGGTAATCAAAAAGTGTGATGAAAGAGGCAAATTGATCCAGAGAATGTGCATGATTTTTCAGGACTCCTTTTTCAAATTGTCCAAGGGATTTTCTTTCTCCTCATCCAATTTTGGCAAAAAAAGGATGAAACAATCTCAAGTGAATGCAGGTAAACAGATGTTGAAGAAAAATTGGCAAGGGGATTCCAAAATGAAGTTTCAGACCTCCCAAAACAAAGGGCATTTCAACAAGCCTGAATGACTGTTCAAGAGATCTTGTGACCACTTCCCACCCTGGCCTCTTTTCTCTTCCAGAAAGTCTGAATCTATTTTTCTCTTTGGCAACAGATATGGGTTCTGAAAATCATTCATCAGGGTTACAGATGGCAGTGGGAGGAAATTCCTCCTTTCCAAGGGGTCCTTCCTCATCTTGCAGATTAGACTCTTTTGTTTCTACCTGTTCTTCATCACTTGCTGTCCCAAGGAGTGATAAAACCAGTTCTATATTCCCAGGTGGGGAAGGAGTTCTTTTTCTTCAAGGATGTTCCTAGTGCTAGATCTTCCTAGAAAGAAAATGCTTAGAGATAAGTTCTGAATCATTCTTTCCTAAACCTGCTTGTGAGTGTCCAAATTCAAATTGATGTCACTTCACAACCTGTTTCCTGGTAACACTAGACTTAAAAGATGTTTATCATTACAAATATTATTCATCCAGACCTCAGGCTTTTCTTAAGGTTTTGAGTGTCTGAATCCCATTATTAGTACTCTGCCTTACCCTTTGGACTGTTCACTACACCGAGTTTTCACAAAGAGTCTAGCTCCAATTATAGCTCATTGCAGGCTACAGGATATCCACACTTTTCCATATTTAGACAACCTGCTTATCTTTCAAGGGTCTTTTTCAAAGTGTCAGAAATCTCTCTCAGGTGAGAGATCTCTTGCACAAGCTGATATTCCAAGAGAAAATTAAAAAATCTTTATTAACTGCCTCGCACAGGATTGTGTTCCTGGGATGTCAACTGGACACATCAGCTGAAAGAGGTTTTCTTCCACAGGAAATAAAATGGATTTTTAATTAGATCTGTTTCTAGTTTTTCCACTCAGTCTTTGGTCACTGAAAGGGAATACCTCAGGATTTTAGGTCTCAAAGCATGTATGATTCTCAAGATACAACTGACAAGATTCAACATGAGAAACATACAACTGTATCTGAAATGTCTTTGGTCACAGCATCAGCACCCTTTATCTTTTCAAATCCCAATTCTGGGGTTTCTCAGAAGAGATTTTTTTTTATGTGAAGACAACAGATGTCCTTATATCCAGATCTCCTGTTCTCCCTCAACGCTCCAAAGCAATCAGTCATCACAGATGCTTCAAACTTTGATTGGGAAGTAGTTTCAGGAGGGATAAAAGTGTAGGGGGGTGGGACACCAAGGACAGATGCAAGCACATAAATATCAAGGAGATGCTTGCCCTGATTTAGGCACTCAACTCTCTGAACCATCGTTGGTCCTTGGGACCTCTTCAGGTAGTTACAGACGATACCACAGCCATGTGGTGCATCAACACGCAAAAGGGAACCAGGTCATACCCCCTTTGCAGACTAGCCATGTTAGCTTGGGATAGAGCTTCACAGCAAAATTTCACTCTGCAGGCCTCCTGCATTCTGTCAGAGCAAAACTGTACGGCAAACAAGCTGAGTAGGACCAGGGCAGACCCTCAGGAATGGAAACAGATCAAATCTTGGAAGACCTTCTGACGTAATCTGTCTGGATTTCCTCAGATAGACTTCTGTTCAGAGAGGCGCCAAAATCAGCTGGTAAAATTCTGTTCCAAGACTACATGCAAGAAGGCCTAGAAGACCAATGCCTTTTCTTTTCTTTGGACAGGGATGTTCCTGTATGCCTTTCTAGTAATATCCAGGGTGCCTCTGAAGATTCCGAAGAAACCCCTCAAGATCACTGTGGTGACTCCCTTCTGGCCAAGGCAACCATGGTTTTCCCTCCTTTTGGAAATGGCCAGCGGCATTTACCATAAGTTTCCTTATAGAATACATTAACTCACATAAGAACATTTGCTACACTCCAACATCAATAATCTTCAACAGACTGCCTGGATGACAGGGTCTCAATTCCTTTTTGGCACCTGTTTTCTAAGGCTGTGCAGCAGGTACTAATAGAGGCAAGAAAGCCTACTACTAGAAAATCATATATTAACAAATGGAAAGGATTTTCTAGTTGGTGCCAAGCACATAACCAGCACCCATTCAGGGATTGTTGTCCTCTGGTTTTACGATATTTGTGCAAATTATTATCCTATGGCCTTTCTTAGTCTTCTATCAAGGTTAATTTATTGGCTATTTCAGCATGTCTGCCTATGGATTTCCTATTTCAAGGCAGTCTCATATCTATTTTCTTTTGGCTTTTGTTAACTTTATCTTGCCTGCTTTTTTTATGTATGCAGGCTGACAGTGCATTAAAAACGTTTTAGTGTGTATCATAAATGTTCAGTAAAGGACTGAAGTAGACATTATTGGCATTCTAATTTAAGTGTAAACAAGGTTTATTTGATGTAGTACCAGGTAAAGAAGGTGACTAGGTGGAGTAAAGTTATATCTTAAGGGAACTAGCAGCTGAGAGGTGTTAAGAGTTTTGGCACAATGTTGCCACTTGCAATGTGATTGGACATGGAAGCACTACATTTTAGGCAATGGATACAAAATAGTACAAATGGAAAAAAAAACATTATAGAAACTGACAATGATTAATGGAGTAAACTGTCATTAAGTGAACTGGGCATATAAAGAGGATATTGAGATTGAGGTGGATGTAAAGATATTTGTTTGGTCAAATGATACACCCTGCTTTCTCCACAGATGAGGAATGCCTTACATTACAATGGTACCCTAACTGGAATATTTCCATTCCCAGAGTGTATTTCCCTTTTTACAGAATGACTTCCATACTTCTACATGTTAACAGAATAAAGCTAAGCAGTTTCTTCCAAATCTGTTATATTTCTGTCCTGGCCAGCTTCCTTATCATGCTGCAGCTGAATGAAGTGTCATGATACTTTCTTTAGGAAAGTGTCTCCCTTGCTGTTATATCATTTTGCCTATCACACCTGAAAGTTTTTATTTACACTCACTAGGGTCATGAAGCCATTCAGGTTGAAACTGTTCACAGCTGTATCATTTATAGCTGCATTTCTTTCCATCTCCTAGTGTCCCAAAAACTAATGAACCTTTGCTTATTTCTGAATGATATGCATCTCCAAAATGCATAATTTAAAAATCTGGAACAATGTGCAAAGTAAATCAGTAGCTATAGATACTAGATGGGCATGTCATAAGCTACTGAGCTAGTCACTGTTAAGAAGCACACACAAGCATGGTTTGTGTAAGGCTTGTACGAAACACGAGAGTTCACTTGATGCTAAATGACTGCTACTGTGCAAAGATAATTGTGTGAACATCAAACATGCATTTGAAATTGTATTTTTACTGGCTATACCTCTAGGTATACTTTGATCTGTGTTTAATCAAGATTCTGCACTGTCTAATTTACTGTGAAACTGCTGCAAAAAAAGGATATATGTTAAGACTACAAATGAATGTATTGTCATTTACAAATGAGTAATTAGCTGAGGTTTGCTAAGGCAGGAAATACAATGTCACCCTGGCTGACTGAACACAGAGTAAGGTGGGGAAGGAGGGCTACAACAGGAAGTGACACAAAAATTCCATTTTTTAAAACAAAAAGATGTGTTACTTGTAGTGTTTGTTCTAATCTCACCTAGGACTTTTTAAAGAATGTGGGAAATCTGAGAGTCAGAGCAGATCAGTCACTGACACTCTTACTGAGAATTCTCAAACTTTAAAAGAGTATTTCTCACTACTTCCATTCTTAATAAACATAAATGTAATCTGTCAGTTGAGAATAGGGCATTGTAAACTCATTGACTATGTTGTCACAGTGCATTATGGGCAAGAAGTAGATTTCCCATAAGTTATGTCAGTCTAACCCCCTTTTTCAGTATCTAGTGGTCCTTTAAAGAACAATGAAGCTATATGTGATTTCTGTCCTTAATAGAAAGCCCCCCCCCCAAAAAAAAACCACAACAAACAAGATTTACTAACTAAGGTTTACAATATAAATGTACTTTCCACAAATATGGAAACTGTCTGTGCAGTACTATGACTATGAACATGCAGAACAGTGGTACACAAGTCAACAGTAAGTAAGCAGCAGGTGAAAAACAAATCACACGTCCAGTGTATTCTAATTTTTGCTGTACCATTTACGATATATGATCTGAGCCAAAACATCAATGTTTTTTATTTGAATACTGACTTGAGTTAATGACTTTGGTTTATATGCTGAGTAGCAAATGTATCAACAGTTACAGTTGACATGTGTGGCTGCCTTCTGCATAGCCATAATCACTTATCAGCATGTACTTGAAAAATAAATGCAGGAAAACTGCAACTACACAAGTCATACCCAGTGACAGAAAGAAAGAAAGATGACTCTATGAATGCATATATATATATATATATATATATATATATATATATATATATTTATGAGTAACAGAAAATAGTTACAAAACTGGTAGTACTGAGTGCTAAAGCAGATCAGATGTAGTAAATGCAAGACAGAAGAACTTCTTGCTAACTAATACTGTTTCTTGTATAATTGGCCATAAATACCTTGGTCCTGTATGCCATATGCGAAGATTCTGTTTTTTGTACTGACAAACTTGAAGTCATTGTCCAAGATGACCACAAGCATCTTTGCAGATTTTACAACTTCAGCAAATGAGTGATCTAAACAGATAAGTATAGAGATGAATGTTTATCCTAATGGTGGATGAAGCTTGAACTCTTGAGCTTTCACTACCCGAGCTTCAACTTGCGAACAATAAGAGTTCCTTTGTAAGAAATCACTGTCATTGAGTTGTGCCTGAAGTGATTCTCTTTTCAGGGGAATTTCCCCCTGCTTTGAACTGGTGTGACCGTGGAGTTGATATATATAATTTCAGAGGCCCCCACATCAGGGAGGGATGCAGGTGGGGGGGGGGGTGATTGGTCCTCTGAAAAAACACTTAAAAAAAGTTTTTTTCTGCAAGATGTATTTGGCTAGTGCAGTTCGGGGATTCAGATCCTTGGTGCATTTGCTTTTGTCCACTCATTGTAGAAGAAAGACGAAGCCTGTCCTGTAGATAATCAAACAGCATGTATTTTGTTTTTTGAATGTTTAGGTACAGACTTCAGTTCTGCAGGTGTGATATTATGTAGAGTGGGTTTAATGCTTCTCAAAAAGCCCAAAGTACACTGTATAATACAAGGTGTAATCTATGTAAAATAATGTATCATGGTTTTTAAATCCTTTCTCAGTCAAAATAATCATTGACAAAAAGTTAAATGTGGTATTGATAAAGTTAAAAGAGAAGTGGTGGTGTGCTGCTCTGTGGGATTGGTTGTTTTACTGGTAGCATTATTCTCTTGCTGTCTTGTTAGACAAATGAAAATGCTGATTGGTTTGGTGATTCTGTCTGAATTCTGCTTTTTGTGGTGGTACACACAGTGCTTAGAAAACAAGAATATTAAATCATACATTATACTAAATATGTACACAAGCACAACTCTTAATAAAAATGAAGATTAATCCTACTTGGGTGTTGCTCACATGCTTGTATGTGCAGTGCATATTACAGTGCAGTTATCGTAATCTTTGTGGCAGTGTATCATGGTAATGCATGGAAATCGCACACAACTGAGTGTATACAGCTGTGTGCTTTAATTATATGCATCATGCATATGGTTCAGTATGCAGTAATCTGTTATACTGTGAATGAATCCACATATTTTGTACTTGTACATTTCTATTATATGCAACAGCATGGGTGTGATTTTGTGCCTTTTCATTTACATCTCTGTACCATGATGCGACACTGCTTGAAAGGACATGTACACCCCGGAACAAAACTGCACATTCTATAGGTGTGGCTGTTGACTCACTCAGAAGCATTTATTTCCTCATGAACAGACAGTGGTTTACTTATTTTTTTTCACTTCCCACTTCTCTTGCTTCTAAGTAACTTCTTTCATTTTATTAATTTCAAATTTGAAGTGAAATGGGCCAGCAGAATGTTTTTTTCCCCTCCTGTTTTACATCCTTAGTTAAATAGGCTGAGGATTACTCCTTCCAGTCTAATACTTAAAAAAAAATCCCCAGTCTACCACCTTAAAAATTTCATTGGTTTGATATGCAGAATTATTCTAAATAAACTATACTATAATATATCTAGACCTTAAAGCTAGCATGGCATACACAGTTAGATTGCAGTACTGTTTTCAGGTCTCACTACAACTTCTTCAATGGGAGTTTTTTTTTTTTTTTTTGTATTATGATACCTTTTAAAAATTTATATTTTTTTAATGGAAAGTCTTTGTTCTAGAGAGACAGTAAATTAAAGTGTGTGTTTTAGCTTGCCCATAGTCTATGCCGTCTTTTTATCATCACCATCTTCACTCTGAAAAGTTGAGACTGGGAAATCTAAGAGTAAGCATCTCTTGCTTGAGAAAAATGTAGCATCTTTTTACAGAAGGAAGCTTCACAGTCCTAAAATTCTGACATCTGAAAAAACACAAAAATGCTGTAAATGCTGTGCTGAAAAAGACAGAAGTAGCAGTCTCATAAAGGAGGAAGCCAGATGGCTTACTGCCAGCGACAGAGGCCTTAGGCTGCAGGGAGGCAAAGACACTCATTTTGATTGTAGTTCATGCTTTCTGAGCCCCACCCTCTTCCACTACAGACTTGGAAGCAACAGTATGAGGTGCCTGCTGGGAGTCTTTTAATCCTTGGAACAGTGCAAACTGTCCATCGTGAAGCACTGTTCTAATTACCTTGAAGACAAGGAGCCTAGAGAGACTGTGACTTTCATAGAAAGATAAAGTGAGGGCAGCGACCCCCTGCCTGCATGTCTGAAATGACTAGAACCAGAAAGCAGTGAGGGACATGGGCTATTAAAATATTATCTAAATAGTCTTGTTCAGATGGCTGAATGCCATTTATGATTATTTGGTATGAGACATTTGAAAGGGCTGAAACTTTGAACATTTTGTGAACTTCAAAACTATGCACTCCAAACTTTAAGGATTTTTTATTTTTTTTTTAATTCGAGTTTAGTGTCAAGAATAGCTGTAAAAGTTTTTGCACAAATGACAGTAATTTGGAATACAAACTAGCAATTCTGAAGACATCAAATGTTAAGCAACCCTTACCATAGAACGCACAGGAGATGATAGGTTGTGTTTATCCAACTTACCTTCAGCACAGAATGACTTTCTGGATGCTCAAACACTGATATGCTATGCCACCTAACCCCTGACTGTTGTGTCTTTATACCCAAATGTCATGTATGCTCATATTTGAGTATGCTCTTCCTCTCACTACCCTTTGTAACTGACAGAAGAACACCGCAGTTTTGCAAAAGCCTCAAAACTAAATATGTATGTTTACTGACTGCTAAGCCAATGCATGCCACAAGCTATCCTGTCAGATTTTTCCTTACTTTAAGTAAAAAAGAAACAAAAATTTTTCCTAGTTTACCTAGAAAATGTCCTTTCCTAACCTTGCTACTACAATTTGGAATATTGTCCCCAGCAAAGATCAATAACCTGATCAAGATACAACACTTTAGAAGTTCTTCTTCACCTCATCTCCTCCACCCAGTTGAAATGTTTTACCCCTGACCACTCTCAGCTTCATTTCTTCAGTCATACTCTCACCTGTTTCATCTTTCACTATTTTAACTCCTTAGACTTGTGTTTTCACCCTTTCTCCTTTTGAAAATTCCTGTTGTACTTTCTGTGATGATCAATTCAACCAAAACTGCTATAGTGGCTTCATATAAATTCATAAACGCAGAACAAGTGTGTGTATTTATACTTCCTGTAGTAGACTATAATGTAAAACATGTTTGTAACCTCCATTGTATCAAATGCAGGACATCTATCTGCTAGCCTTACTTTTGCAGTGTAGTGTGGAGTCTGCATGTCCTCCCCACGGTCGAGTGGCATTCACAAGACATGCATAAATGGGCGTGCCTTCATTGAAGGTTGGACGTCGAGCTTGCACCTCAGCACCATAAAAATCTACTGCCAATCATTAGCGGACTGGAGTTCTGCTGTGGCGACCCCTAACTGGGAAAAGCCGAAAGAAGAAGAAGTATGTGTGCACGTCATACTTACTATAACTGATTCTTACTGTCTAATGCCAGGGTTGTAGATGAAAATGCTTTTTGAACGGTCTACCTGGTTAAAAAAATGTAAAAAAATAAATGCATACATATATATAACCCAGTCTCCCCAGCATATCCTGAAAAAAAAGAAAAAAAAGTTGCTGAACCTGATAAAAGAATAAACTAACTAAAATGGAAACTAAGTATCTTAGTAAAACAAAAAAAAATCATACTAAGACATTTTATACATATCATAAGCTAGACAGCTTTATTTAAAATGCTACAGTACTTCATACAGTGGCAGATTTTCACTTATATAAAAATTAGTGGGTGAGAAAAATCCTATTAGCAAACACTCAAGACATTCGTCAAATATTATAAGTCTGTGAAGTTTATTTAAAGTAGTTTGATACAGTTTATGAATTTCCAGATTAACATTGCACTGTGACAGAGTCTGCATTAGTTGTTGAATTGTTTCTTTGCAACACAATACTGGCAGGTCATTTTTTTTTATAAAGTAAATTTTTTAAATAATGAAAAGTGCTTTACTGCACTACTTTAAAAGTGCTATCACTATTCCTAATTTCATGCATAAACAAACAACTCAGAGGATAAATAAAGTCTACCAAAGCCAAATTTGAGGTAAATTTGGCCTTACAGGCCAAGGACAACCACAAAGCATTCTTTAGCTATGTCCGCAACCTCAAAGGCAGTACACCATTGTGTGCAGAACTCATTGTAAATGGAGTCACCTATACTGAGCCAGAAGACATAGCAAACCTCCTGGCTGATAATTTCAGCACCAACTTTACTCCTCTCTCCCCTTCAACCTTCCCTCAGGAAATTTCATCAAATATAACTCCCCCTGCTATCACTAGGGAACAGGTCCTTAATGCTATCTGTAAGAAATCAGCCCAGACAATATCCCAGGATGCCTTCTAAATAGCATGAAACATGACCTATCAGGGCCTCTGGATTACTATTTAATTGTAGCCTTCGATCAAGCTTTGTGCCTCATGAATGGAGAAAAGCAACAGTCATCCCTCTGCACAAAGGTGGGCCATCGCCAGACCCTGTAAACTACAGACCCATAAGTCTCACTAGTCTTATATGTAAAGCCATGGAAAGAATTATCATGGAGATGATCAATACAGATATGGTAAACCTCCAGACACTGGACCCAACCCAGTCTGGTTTCGTCAAAGCCAGATCATGCCTACTCAACCTGCAAAGCAATGGGTGAGGACAAAATCATTCACACTTCCTACCTTGACCTGGCCAACGCATTTGACACACTACCCCACTTGGGCATTGTTGACAAACTCAAGAGGTTAGGTACAAACCCGTATGTCACCCGGTGGATAGCCAACTGGCTGACAGACAGAACCCAGGAAGTTAGAATTGGGGAGCCCACCTCTACAAAGAGGCCATTCACAAGTGGAGTCCCTCAGGGATAAGTTCTTGGACCGCTCCTTTTTGGCATTTACTTCTCAGAAGTCAAGGCCAATGTCAGAGGTGTCTGGCTGATAAAATTTACAGATGATTGCAAATTAGGAGCTGTCATTGAATCTCACACTGACACAAATGTTCTGCAGGAGGGGGTGACACAGACAAACAACTGGTGTCAGAGCCATGGACTAAAACTAAATGCCAAGAAATGCATAATGGTATCCTTTTGGAAGTCATCCATCCCTGGTAACTATCATATTGACAATGCACCCCTTAGAGTTGACCCAGTAGTCAGGGACTTAGGGACACACATAGATAGTAATCTAGCCTTTGATCATCATGTGTCTACAGTGATGAGGAAATCATTCTATGTTGTGCAACTTATAAACAAAGGTATGGCATCCAAGTCCAAGGAAGTCATTGTTCCTCTGTATTCAGCATTCGTCAGACCTATCACTAAGTACAATGCCCACTTTGGTATGTACCTAACCAGGCATATCCAACAATTGGAATGTCCACAGAGGTTCCTCACTAAAGGAATACAGGGCGTAAGTAATTTGTAAGGCCCGATCCCTGTATTCTGTCTTGTACAGGCTTTTGTGAGGAGATCTGTGCCTGGCATACAGGCATTGTCAGACCCCACTCTGATGGACCTCCTGCATATGCACAAAACAAACAGCACCAGAATTACCCATTCTAAAGACTTAAACCTTGCATGTGATATAAATAGGACCTGCTGGAGAGATAGGTATGTATCCCAGAGACTACTCCATCTATGGAACAGACTCCCCATCCATGTGAAGCAGAGTTCCTCCCTAACCCAATTTAAGTGCAACTTGGACAATTGGATGGGAGACCAGAAAGTCATCCCTGGTTTGGCACCTATGTCTCTAATGGACACAGGTGACCTGTAAATGGTTCATCTCTCAGGCCCTTGCTTACACTTATCAAGGGTATCAGACCTTGTCAGAGATGTGAGATGCATGGCTAGGCTTAAAAAGACCCTAGTGGTCGTTAGCCTAGTAAACACCAGTGAAGCTAAAACTGAGAGGTAAAAGCTAGGCATGAAGGCCAGAGATTGCAACATAGAGGATAAAGCCTTGACTATGGCCCAGGTGACCCAAGTTTGACTAGCAGCTCAGGTGCTTAACAGCAATGGCATGGACAGGCCCATCTTGGGGGGAGGGAGCAGTGGACTTAGCTGCACACATTGCCAGTTTCATTCAGCAAAGGGGCAGCAACACAGAGAAGTGGCCTACGTTTGAGTGCTAGGTTTACCAAGACACATGTGAGTGGTTGCATTCACAGTAAGGGTGTGTAAGTGTGCACTTGCTCAAGGAAGGCATTGTAGGTCACTGGAGTGTTATGGTTTGCATGTCACCCTTCACCCATGAGGTGGGATTCGACTATCCAAATGCTCTCAGACTGCCGATGAAAGCACAAAGTATCTTCATGGCTGCCTGAATGATAGACTCCACCATGGACAGCTCTCTCCTCAGCTCCACATAGAATCCTCTGTGCAACGGAAGCAGTAAACACTGTCTGATCAGGGGGGTCCTTGACAGTTGGAATATTTAGGGGCAAAAATCAACTGAGAGGAAAATGCATTAATTGATAATAGAGTCTTGAGCAAGGTATGAACACTGTCACTGTTCCTATTTGTATTACTGCTACAGGTACTGGCTAGAAAAGAAGTGAGGGTTGAACTGGAGCAATGGGTATACAGGTATGTGCATGGTGCTGCTAATACATAAGGGCAAGCATCTACCTGTACTAACTGACATTTTAAGGGGAATGGGAGGGAACTGGGTCTGAAATTCCATGAGGGGAAGTGTAGTTCTGACTGCTAAGGTGTATGGCTGAAGGTGAGGGGTGAGGGTTACCACGTATGTGAATAGGGGCTAAGAATGTGTAGCTCAGGGTGTTGTTCCCATCCTTGTAGAGGGTAAAGCAGGGTAATCTGAAACAGGGGGTGCCGATGACAAAAGGACTGTTTAACAAGTGTAGTTGGAGAGTTACATTATAGTCCTGGAGTATCAGAGTTTTAGGATGATAGTTAAGTCACATTAAGTTAATCTGGTAAAGGATATTATGCTTTTCTGCTCTGCAGAAATGTTTCTGAGAAAGTGGCAAAAATTATCCAGCAGACGTGTAGAAGGTAGGGGGTAAAAAGCTAGAAAAGTAATGGCTGAAGCTGGTGCAGCAGAAGAAATGGTGGGGTGCTGGATGTGATGTGGTATGTGGTAGCTGTCAATATGAGGAGGGGTTATGAGTTTCAAATATAGAATATGTAACGGCAGAGAGCTGGTTACCCTGTTTTTGGTGGGTGTAGGAGGATATTGGGAAAGGGTTCAGAGGGACAGCTTGCACAGCAGAAAAGTGGGGTGGAGGATGAGGAAAGATGGATAGATGGTGAACAGGTCAGAAAAGAAAAGCGTGAGGGTGAAAATAAAGGAAAAATGAAAGACTGAGAAAATCTTGTGCTGAAGGTACTTAGTGAGGTGAGGGAAATTTTTATCCTTAAAAATAGAGATTGGCTTAGGTATGAATGGGTTAAGAGTAAAATAAATGGACAGTGGGAAAAGGAGGGTATAACATAGTTTGAGATCATAAGATTGAATGTCCGTGAAGCTCACATCTGCTTTCCTAATCTGTCTGTGGCCCTGGATTCCTTATTGGACGATTGAACAGCAGCTGCGTCCACTGTTAGCTCTTTCAGAGTAGCCACTGCCACAGTAATGGAACTGACCAAGAGGTCCTTAGCCCAATGCTGTCTGCCCTTGGGGGGGGGGGGGCTAAGAATTTTGTCTGATTTTCAGGCTACTGATTTATATGTGTTAGGCTCTTGTCATAACCTCCTGACAGCCAAATCAATTAAGTGGTCTGCAGAAGAGACCACATGAGATGTAGAGGGAGGTGAGAGGATGGGATGGTGGGTCAAAATCCCCTCTGATGCATTAAATTGAGGATCTCACTTAAAAGTGGCATCTTCCAAAGGGGATGGGGGAAAATCTCTTGATCTTCTGAGTCACTGTCTGAAGTGACCTACACTAATGGGGAGTCAATATGTTTACTTTTACATGTCCTATTTCTTGGAATATTGGGGGTCTGATCAGAATCTTCAGAGGATACCCTCTGTAGCTGAGAGGTGTTTCTGAGGCCCATCCCTTGGGTCTGATTCATGGATGTATGATGGGGTTGAGACATAAAAAAGAGGGAATGTCATGGGGTGGAGCTGCCCTTGAAGAAGTCTACGTGTTCATTTTCAGTGGAGAAGAAATGATCCTGCCTATGACTTAGAAAGCTGTTCCAACCTCAGTCGGATCCAAGGAGGAGCCCATCTTAGTAACTTTTAGATCCACTTTTTCCAAAATGCAGTGGGAAGTACAAAAGAATGTACCAGTGAAATGGAAAAGATGCAAGGCTTCAAGGGCGGGGATCAGCACTGATGAAGACTGAAGTCTCTGACACCAACAAGAGAGCTGTGCAAGACAACTCTGAAGACAGTGTCAAAGACACAGAATCAAGTTGATGGCCCTGAGACAAACTTGGCTCTGAGAGCCTTGGGATCAAGTGTGTCAGATCACATTCCTCAGGCATCAAGCCAGCAGCTTCCGCCAGTACAGAGAGAATAGATTTTGGGTCCAGGATCAGCTCCAAAATCACAGCTGCTGAGACAGTGTGCCAGGGAAGGATCCTGTGGGGCTCATCTTCTTCTTTCAAGTTGTGTTTTTCAGGATGCTTTTCCCTATGTATTGGAGGTAACAGCCCTTTGATTGTAACACAGCCCAAACCCTTACAGACTGAACAATCTGCTGTGAGGTGCTCAGCCCCAGCTCTGCATACCACATACAACTCATGGGTGTCTTGGAGTGGAATTGTATGGCTGTATTTCTGGCATTTTTGGAAGCTGTTTTCCTTGTCCATTACGAAGGACAAAAATGCCACACACAAGTCAAGTAGAACAAGAAACAGCCAACTAAACGTGCACTTATTAGTAAGTCTAGGGCAGAGTGATAATGTGATTGAAGTTTGGGACATGTAGACTGCCTAATAATTTGGATGAGGTCTGGATCCGCTAGGAATTCAGCAACATCATCTGCACAAGGGCCCAAGTGGTTAAGATATAAGTCCACAAGAAAAAGCAAGTTCTTATTTCTGGATGAGGACGTGATTATGCTATTGATGCGTAATTGAAAATGTTTTAATGTGGATGGTAGTGGCAGGTGAGTTACAGCAACAAGAAGTGGGTTTTTACTGGAGGGAATTTTTCAGAATAACCAGGTGGGATCAGAGTCAGAGACAGCATTATCTTGAGCAGTGGTAGTGAGGCTGAGGTGAGATTTAAACAGAAGTAGTTTTTTACCTGACCTGTACCGAAACAGTTATTATAGACAGTGAAAAATTGTTGGTTGGATATTGGGTTGGGAATTTCTGAGCCAGGATTCTATGACTGCAAATCAGACAATGGAGGAAGCGCTGTTTAATAGGCTTATTTGATCAAACCTATTTCTTATGGTTTTGGCAATAAGGACTGAGGAAGAAATGGAGAAAGAATTGTGGGTAGTTGAAGATCTTGGGTTTGATGCAATGTTAGATCTAAAAAGTTACAAAAATATAATGAGTAAATTTGATAGTCGTTTATGCACAGTATTTAGGCTATAAACTGCTTCCCTCAGTCTCTACTTGCGTACTGTCTAACTCTGAGTAATTCATTTAATCAAACAGTGCTCTGAGGTAAGTGGAAAATTGGGCTAATGCTCCTCCATGGTCTTCTGGACCACATGCATAGTAAAGACTTATGAAACTGATATGATATTTGTGAAGCATTACATGAAGATGGGGGGATTGGTGTTGACTGTGAACAAAAGGAAAAGAATGGAAAAGGGCAGAAATGGGGTGTGAATGGTTAAAATTGGTAGTGAAACAGGCCTATAAAAGGGGCAAGTTGTTTGTATGTATGATTTGGAGAGTTTGAAGGAATTGCTGTCATATAATTCATTGCTCATACAAACAAATATCAAAATATCAAGCAGAAAAGTTCAGACTCCCAAAGCTGCGAAACAGAACACAAGACAAAAAATCTGTTTTATGCATGTATGAGGCAATCCCCCCTGCACCCCTCTCACACACACCCTGCTACTTGTGTATACCAACTCTGAGACTGCACCACAGTGACAAAAGGAACAATAAACCAATCTCCACTGTGCTGCAATCCTGCACAAATCCATTTCCCCTTCAATATTATGAGAGTTTGACCTTTTCAGCTCAATATTATGATGTTTGCTTATATCAGCATTCGATAATATGACAAGATAACCATTTAAGGGGACATTGAAAGTAATAGTGCGAATAAAGTAAGGGAAAGAAGGTAAGGCATTCTGTGGTAAAACAGAAGAGGACTGGAACATTTTTTTTACAGAGTGGATTGTGGAGGTATGGAGTGGGAGCAGGGAGAGTGTGAAGGCGAGGGTGGGGAGAAGACTGCATGTGGGTAAGGATACTTGGGGAACTAGAGCATAACAAGGGAAAAAGCAGTTGCTGGCAGAGACACCTAGTGAGGTGAAATGGAGTGGTTGGTAGAGGTGTATAGCGTAACAGGCATGGCTGTATACGTACCGGTGGATGGCTGTACAGTAAGTTACATTGTACAGGGGAAAAGCACTGGTACACAAAGAAGGGTATTTGGTGAGGGAAATGGAGTAGTCTGCACCTGCCGATACTGTGATAATATTCGATAAGGACTGGGATTAATGGTGGACAGGGGTGGAGTACACAGAGATTTGCAGAACTAAGCCTGTAGCTGTGAGCAAGCATGTTGGAAAAAACATAGTGGTAGTAATATAATACAGCACAGAGGTGAGAAGTATAAGAGACGAAAAGGTGCTATTATGGATGCAAACAACTGCAGTAGAGTATAGCTGTCAGTATTTTTTTTATAAACACGAAACATCTTTATTAAATTACCACTTATAACATAGGCAATCATAAAGTTATATAAATGAAAACAAACCATGCTGACATAATTTTAGTTGCAAACATTATACATCACAAACCATATTGACATAATTGTAGTCGCAAACATTATATATCACTTATAATCTATCCAGTCATTGTCAGTCAAACATTACATAGCTCATTCAAATCCTGCCTTCTTTTAAACCTCATTCCTTCTTTGCATGTATTGTTCCCACAATTCCCATTTTTTTCCTATGTAATTTGCTCCTACCCTTTTCTAAAGATCTCAATTCCAGTTGTTTTATCTCTGTTACTATATTCAGTACTTCTAGTAAAGTTGATTTGGACTTTGATTTCCGTTTTTTAGTAACTGTTTTCTTTTTTGCCTGCTACTATAATTAAGACTCAGCAAGGCCTTACTATGTCTAGGCAATTTCGATTCTGTATCATAACTCAGAAAAAAGAATTTCCTTAGTTACACCAATTTGCTCATCCAGAATCTCTGACAGAGCAGTCTGTAAGGAATTTTTAACATCTGCCAACTCATTACACTCCCAGAAAATATGTTACCATTTACCCCTTTCTTCCCCATCACACCTCCAACATTTGTTGTCTACCGAAGAAAAATTCTTTGAAGTCTACTTAGGGTATACAAATATTTATGTAAACACTTCCAAGCAAGGATCCTAAATCTAAACTTTGTTGCATAATGGGAGACATGCATATGTTTCCCCATTGTTTCTTTGTGAATTGCTTATCCAATCTCTTCTCAATCCTTTCAAACCTCCTCTGATTGATTCTTATAGTTATCATGCGGTTTACTATCAAAATGTTGAAATTCACATGGTCGACGTTCATAACGTCGAAGTCATTACACAGAATGTTCAAAATATCGAAAAAAAATGTCTAAATTTAAATGGTCGAAAAACATCTGCAAACCAATACTAGTGTTTTTGAGTGGGTCTCTGCCCCCCTGCACCCCCCACACCCCCTGCTACTTATATATTACAACTCCGAGATTGCACAACAGTGCAGACAATTGGAAACTCCTTGCCCTGTTTGCAACATGTCAACAGGTAATTTGCATGCACTTCCTGTCGACCAAATGAACTTCTTAATATTCATGTGTCGACCATATGGGTCGATCATATGAACGTTAGACCAAATAAATTTCAACATTTTGATAGTAAACCTTACCATGCAATATTTTGGATGCTTTATTAAGTATTCCTTTTTTAACAACAACGGCGTCTGTTCTAGATTCTACTAAAACTCTACCAGTGCTGGTCTTTTGCTTAGGATCCCCCTGTTTCTTTCTCTTTGCCTAAACTCAGACTTCAATCCTTGATACAGAAGGCAATCTCTAACCTGCAGTCCAAATAAATTCTTGGCCTCTTCCTATTCTATTCTATTACCTTTCCCTCTCTTATTATTTGCTCCTAATACCTTGGTTCTTTTACCAGCTTTCTCCAGTAAATTCCATCCCCCTGTTGTCTATTGTCTGTATCCCTAATTGCAGTCATTCATATTGGCAGAATCTCCTTTGTCCATTCCTGTCTTGCGTTAGTTCTTAGAATACTTTTTGCTACTGTAGGAGTACACTATTCTGCATTGTTATGGTTATTCTCCTTAAGGATCTGCATCCAAAAACCCAGTCTGTCTTTGTTTCTTGAGTGCCCCCACTGTTTCATCATATCTTTCCACTTTGAATTATAGGTTTCTGCTTGTGCTATGTACAGGAGCCTTAACTATGCGACTCTGAAATACCCCTACAAATCGGATAATCCCAAACTGTCTTGTTCAGTTGGAAGAATCAGGTTATCCCACTTGACTCTTACCATCTTCCCCTACCAGATAAAATCCTTCAGCTCTTTATTAATTACTATCCACAACTTATTTTCTGTTTGATAAAAAATATGCCTGACCTGTCTATAAAACTAAAGGGACTATAAAAACATTGAATTGCTTGCGTCTTGTTAGTCATAGCCATATAACCGAACTTCCAGTTTTTATATATTCTTTTGTTTAGTCTTCTTCCCAAATATCCTTAACTCCCACACCAGAATCCTTTTTAATTCATACTTCTAACTACTTCATTTTATCATGTCCCATAAATATGGTGGATATTGCTGAACCAATTTTTGTGTGGGCACATAATTTATAACTATTGTCTTTGTTTTAGCTTCATTAATTTTGTATCCTGAAAAGATTTGAAACTGCCTCAAAATGTTCCACAACACTGAAATGTCCTTTTCTGGTTTATCAGGCATAAAATAATATCATCATGTACACCCTCATGGCTTCACCCAACTAGTCCAGTCACCAACCACGATAAATAAAAACTCCAGCAAGCACACTACCCTGGATTGGATACTAGTCAGTAAGAGCCCCCAGTCATATATAACAGGCTGCTTATCAGATAGCCTCAGTGATCATTCCCCAACATTCCTACTCAAAAAATACCTATACCAAGCTAAACCTGTCATCTACCGTCAAATACGTAAAAAAATAATCTTTAACCCACTCACATTCATCTCATCCCTCAAAGAATGTAACTGGCATCCTCTAAAGTACCTCAAGTCTAGATGACGCAGTTGAATTTTTTAATACTACCTTCCTGAGCATCCTTAATTACCATGCCCCCATAAGATTTTCCAGAACCAAAGCACAACCCTCCCCATGGCTACAGAAAACCACTAAGTCAGAAATGAAAAACAGGGATAAAGCCTGGGAGCACTGGCGCAAAACTAAAACCCCCTCAGCTAGACAGAAATTCCTAGAACTACGCAATAGAGTCAAAAAGCTAATAAAACAGGACAAATTCCAATACTACCAGCCTGCCCTGGACTCCTCACAACACAGCCCCAAACAATTCTGGTCCTCCATAAACTCCATCCTCCACCCAGGCAAAGTCAGTACCCCTCCTCCTAACATCCCTCACTCCTCAGAAAATATTGCTACCTCATTCAACACACACTTCACCCAAACCATACTATCACTAGCTAAACAACACAACCCCCCTCCCATCCAACCCACACCTTCAACTAGTAATTTCCCCACTGCCTTCTCTTTTTCTCCTGTACCTACCTCCAACATAAAAAAACCTCTTAACTAAACTTAAACCCACCAAATTAGCAGCAGACAACCTCCCAAGTGAATACCTACAAATCGCAGCTGATGCTCTGGCCTACCCAGTATCCATCTTGATTAACCGATCTCTGTCAGAAAGTTACGTTTCCACACTGTGGAAAGTATCACATATAATTCCCCTCCACAAAGGCGGACCCTCCGCAGAACTAACCAATTACTGCCCCATAGCTATTCTCTCTCCACTCTCCAAAATACTAGAGAGATGCATACACTCTCAGGTCTCAGACTACCTCCTTACTAACTACCTCCTTTCCAGTACTCAGCATGGTTTCTGACCAAACCATAGCACCACCACTGCCTTACTCTCCTTTACTAACACTATCCTTCAGCATAAAAACAATGGCTATCTCTCCTCTGCTACTTTCCTAGACCTATCTAAAGCATTTGACATGGTCCCACACAAACAACTTATCTCTGTCCTCAATAACCTATCCTTCTCACAATCAGTCACCAACTGGTTTCAGAGTTACCCGTCTGACCGCCAACAATCCGTTGTATGGCAGAATGACATATCTCCCCAACTACCTGTCTCCATAGGGATTCCCCAAGGATCCATCCTTGGACCCCTACTCTTCTCTGTTTACACCAATAATCTAGCCTGTGCCACCAAACATGGCACACTCATACAATACGCAGATGACTCGACCATCATCTGCTCAGCTCAGTCCCTACCAAAACTGCAAAAAGTCACACAGGAAGCCTTTTCCTCTGTTGAAACATGGTTATCCGATGCCCAATTAATACTCAACCCAAACAAAACTAAACTACTTATCTTCCAACCCACCAAACATACTCAAAACAACTCTCACTTTAACATCACAGCAAAAGACAACACCACTATATACCCAACTGAACACACCAAATTGCTAGGAGTGGAAATAGACAATAAACTAAAATTTGACATTCACATATCCATGACCATAAAAAAAGTCCACAAAAAACTAGGAGCGTTATACAGAAATAAGCAATTTCACACCAAAGCAGCAAAGATTTCATTAGCAAATTCCCACCTTATCTCCACCCTACTTTATGCCTCTCCAATATATACCAACCTAAGGCAATGTGATCTAAACAAGCTAGAGACCTGCTACAACAAAATCGCCAAATTCGCCACAGGGGCATCCTACCGTAGTCACCACTGTCTCTCACTTGCTGAACTGGGCTGGCTTGAACTCCCTCACCTCCTTCGGTGGTATCAACTCTCACTCGCCCACAAACTAGTAAACCATCCACTAAATGTCCCATCCCTCCAGAATCTACTCCAACCCTATCGCACCACCGGACCACTAAGATCCAGCAACAAAAATCACTTGCAGATCACTAAAGCTAATAACTCTGCTGGTGAAGCACTATTCTCTTGCGCCATAGCCAAATTACAGAACTCACTCCCACCCACAATTACCTCTGTACCATCATGCACCCACTTCAAAACTTTACTAAAAGCGCACCTAAAAACATGCTAGCTATGCCCTTGCAACTCCCACTCTAATATCATCCACCCCATCCAACCACTACCTTTCTTTCCACTCCACTAACTACCTTGATTATAGCAAGCTCAGATGCTCATAAGCCTAGTACTTATTATACAGCAGGAACTTCTGATTGTAACATTTGTTAATGTCTGTTATGTACTTCACAGATAAAGATTCTAGTTGTCTACTGATGTACTATGTTCTTCATCTGTAAATATGTTGTAAGTAATTGCTATGTTAAATTGTTAATCGCTATGTAATCCAATGTAACTACTGTCTGTTTATTTTACTGTGGAGCTTTTCTCCCCGGGCCTCCACTGAAAATGGACCTACGTCCAGTCGGACACTCCCGGTCAACAAATTTAAATAAATAAAATAAATAAATAAATAAATATCATCTGCAAACAGAGCCAGCTTTTCTTTACTACCATGCCAGTTATATCCTTGGATTTCTGAGTCTCTTGTTTTCTTCACCAGTGGTTCTAAATATAGGCAAATAGCAATGGGGAAAGAGGACACCCCAGCCTGGTTCCTCTGCTCATACAGAAATTATCAGAGAGGAACCCACCCACTTTAATTTTCGCCTCCTATCCTTCATATATCCTCCTAATCAGGGAATGCAAATGCTTCCATTGCCCTGCTCATAAACTCCCAGCTTACTCTGTCAAATGCTTTCTCTGCATCAAGACCCACCAAAAACAGTGGTATTTTCTTACATTCAGTTTCCCTTTGGATTATCAGTGTTCTTTTAATGTTGTCAAATGTTTGCATCTCCTCCACAAAACCACATAGATCCATGTCTATCAATTTTGGCATCACCTTTGCCATTCTTTTAGCTATTATAGACATAGACACTTTATAGTCATGGTTTAGGATTGAAATGGGGAAATGGGCCTGTATGAAGCTGGATCTGATAGGTCTTTACCCTCTTTAGGTATTACAGCCACCATTGCTTTCTTTCAGGAAGTTGGTGCTTCCCTTCCTCTTAAAATACTGGTAAACAAAACTGAATAACCATCATTGCTGAGTACATATTGGCTGACGAAAAGGGGAGGGTTAGTCTGATGATGGGGGTTTCAGCTAGGCAAAGTGTTGAAGTGCAGAACCCTGATGATGGCTGGGAATGGGATGGGAGGGAAGTGAAGGGGGCAGCAAATTGTCTACTGTTAGAAATAGCTGATCAGTGTAAGCATGCATACACTGGCAACCTGACTCTGTTCTGTGGTTAAAATAGGTGAATTTAAAAAACAGTTTTGCTGGAAATTGTGAATAGTAAGCCTTGCATCTGTGAAAAAATACACAAAAAAAAGAAGATTCAATTCAATTCCCCCAGGAGTAGTAGATTCATGTGCTGGTGGGTCCCTTGACCAAGACCCTGGACCCTACAAGCAGAAGCAACTACAGGTCAGAGGATAAAGTGGCAAGCTTGGTTGCAGGCTGGCCAGGAAGACAAATAACAAAACAGAGTGGAGAGGCAACTACTGCAAGGACACCACACAACACAGCACACAAAAATATTTAGTATAGCTGAGAAAACTACAATGAGTACCTAGCACTTGTAGATAAAAGGCAGTTTGCAAGATAGGCCAGGATTGTCTGAATGCAATGGTGGGTAGTACACAAAAGAGTTTTCTTGCTACCTGATCACTGTCAGTAGATACAATATGGGGCAAAGAGAGCACAGTGGACAGCCTGTGAACGAAAGAAGAAAGGGAGCAGTTAGAGGAGGCTTATACAAGGGGAGAGTGTCTATTGAAAAAGACCCCTCAAACTGTGGTGTTAGAGATGTTTGTTCAGGTAAAAGCAAAAGAACAAGGCTGGCAAAAAAGAAGCTAGTGTGAAATTCTATAAAATGTAATGACTAAAGTTGGATGAAAGTGACTGGAATGAAATTAGTTAAGTTAAGGGGAAAAAGTAGAAGAAAAGGTGTTAGTATAGACAGCAGGAGGGACACAAAACGCATAACAAGAGAGGCAGACAGAGGGGAAATTAAGTCCTAGGAGTGAGAGAGAGAGAGAGAGAGAAAGGGAGTCAGAAAAAAAGGTCAGCAAAATTCATAGGTCTGGCTGAAAGTATCACTGGCAAAGCATGTATATCAGTGTGTACACATTTACAATAATGTGAATAACCAGATACAGTGAATTTAAAAAGTGTACACACCCATTAAAATGCCAGGTTTTTGTGATATAAAAAATGAGACCACAATAAATAATTTCAAAACTTTTCCCACTTTTAATGTGACCTATAACCTGTACAATTCAATTGAAAAACAAACAAATCTGTTAGGGGAAAAATATAAAAAAACGTACAATAAGCTGGTTGCATAAGTGTGCACACCCTTAAACTAATACTTTGTTGAAGCACATTTTGATTTAATTACACCATTTAGTCTTCTTGGGTAGGAGTCTATCAGCATGGCACATCTTGACTTGTCAATATTTGCCCACTCTTCCTTGCAAAAGTGCTCCAAAAATGTCAGATTGCGAGGGCATCTCTTGTGCACAGACCTCTTCAGGTCATCCCATAGATTTTTTATTGGATTTAGGTCAGGAATATGGCTGGGCCATTCCAAAATTTTAATTTTCTTCTGGTGAAGCCATTCTTTTTTTGATTTGGATGTATGCTTGGGGTCATTGTTGTGTTGAGAGGTGAAATTCCTCTTCATCTTCAGTTTTCTAAACAGAAGCCTGAAGGTTTTGGGTCAGAAGTGACTGGAATATGGAACTGTTCATAATTCCCTCCACCTTGACTAAAGCCCCAGTTCCAGCTGAAGAAAAGCAACTACTTACTGCCACCACCATGCTTCACCGTGGGGATGGTGTTCTCGTGGTTCATAGGTTAATAGGTAGGTACTAGGCTATTGGCCCTAGGTCCTATATAAGCCTAGTCAAACGGTACCCTGGCTTTTGCCACCCAAGAAAATTATTTTCCTGTGCCCCTGTCGAGCAGAGCCACAGAAGTGATCCGTGGGGTGAATTTCCTGTCTCCCATCCAGTCATCAAGATTTTTCTTGCAGAGTACTAATGAGGAGCTTTGTTTGATATAGATAGGTAGTTTGTTCCAGAGTATGGGAAGTCTCTGGGACAGGAATCTATTACTCCAACATGTTCTGTTTATTGTGGTGACAAGGTTTAGGTCCCTAGAGCGTGTAGTTCGGAGGGATTGGGATTTCTTTAAGTAGAGCATGTCCAACAGCTCTGTGTTTGATATAGCTTTGTATGTTAGGCAGAGATCGCCTCTGAGTAGGTGATATGCGACGGAGTAAAGCTGGAGTTTTTTTAAATGGTTTGCATAGGGCATCTGTTTGAGGCCAGTAATCCTCTTTGTGAGGTATTTCTGTGGCCTTTCCAGTTGTTGTAGATGTCTTGTGAGGTACATACCAAAAGGGGCATTGTACTCTATAATGGGTCTAATGAGTGATGAGTAGAGGGGAACAATGACATCTTTTTTCCTGGATGAGAAACCTTTTGTGATGAGGTGTGCCACATAGAAGGATTTCCTGATTACTGTGACAATGTGATTATCAAAGGAGAGACTACTGTCCAGCTGTGTCCCATGGTCTCTTATCACACTTTCAGTGTTAAGTAGACTACCACCTATGTGGTAGTTCATGGGTACAGAATTTTTATCAAAAGGGATGACAATGCACTTTATGGCATTGAGCTTGAGGCCATGGCTTTGACACCAGGCATCTGTCTCAGTGAGGCCCTTTTGTAGGATGTCCACATCGTTAGGAGTTTTGATTATGGCTCCTAGTTTGCAGTCATCTGCGAACTTCGTTAGCCAAAGACCTTCTGTGTTAGCCTGGACTTCAGAGAAGTAGATACCAAACAGGAGAGAACCCAGGACCGAACCCTGTGGTACTCCACTTGTCACTGGTCTGAAGTTGGATTTGGAGTCTGCTACTTTCACAGTGTGGGTTCTGTCAGTGAGCCAGTTGGCAACCCATCTTGTGACATAGGGATTGATACCTAGTTTAGTGAGTTTATCTATAATTCCAGAGTGGGGGATGGTGTTGAAAGCCTTGGCGAGATCTAGATAGGCTGTGTGAACCACCTTACCCTCATCTACGGCTTTGGTGACCGCTTCAAAGAAGTCCATCAGGTTTAGGAGACATGATCTACTTTTTACAAACACGAACTGGGTAGGGTCCAGAGTCTGGAGATTACCAATGTCATTGTTTATAAGTTCCATGATGATATGTTTCATAGCCTTGCAGACCAGGCTTGTCAGGCTAATGGGAAGGTAGTTCCCGGGGTCCATGGTGGCTCCCCCTTTGTGGACTAGGATAACTGTTGCTGTGCACCATTCAGTGGGCACAAAGCCTGAAGTGAGGCTATGATTGAACATGGTACTTAGGTGGGGTGCCAGTTCGTTCTGTAGTTCGTGTAGACCGCAGCCTGGGATGTTGTCAGGTCCCATGGATGCTTTGTTCTTGGCTTTGGAGAGTGTGTTTTTTACCTGTGCAGCTGTGATTATAGGAACTTTGCATTCTTCCGGTACAGAGATGAGCCCTTTAGGGGATGAGAGGGGGGTAAAGTTTGCATCACCAGATAGGTTCAGTGTTGTTTTTACGCCAAATATACCTTTTGGAATTGTGGCCAAAAAGTTCAACCTTGGTCTCATAAGACCATAACATATTTTCCCCCATGCTTTTGGGAGACGATGTATTGCTTTGCAAATTTTAGCCAGGCCTGGACGTTTTTCTGTGTAAGAAAAGGCTTCCGTCTTGCAACCCTACCCCATAGTCCAGACATATGGAGAATATGGGAGATTGTTGTCACACGTAGTACACAATCAGTACTTGCCAGAAATTCCTACAGCTCCTTCAGTGTTGCTGTAGGTCTCTTGGCAGCCTCCCTGACCAGTTTTCATCTTGTCTTTTAATAAATTTTGGGGGGATGTGCAGTTCTTTGCAACGTCACTGTTGTCCCATATTTTCTCCACTTTTGAGGACTGTCTTAACTGTGTTCCATGGTATAGCCAATGCTGTGGAAATTTTTTGTACCCTTCTCCTGACTGTTACCTTTCAACACTGAGATCCCTTTGATGCTTTGTAAGCTGTCTATGAACCATGGCTTTTGCTGTAGCAGGCAACTGAGTAAATGTCAGGAAAATTCTACTAGGACAGCTGAACGTTATTTGGAGTTCATCAGAGTCTCTTTAATTGATGGCAGGTGTGTACCCAAGAAGACTGAATGCAGTAATTAAATCAAAAGGTGCTTCAACAAAGTATTAGTTTAAGAGTGTGCACACTTATGCAACCAGCTTATTGTAAGCTGTTTTTTTTTTTTATATATTTTTCCCCTAACAAATTTGTTTGTTTTTCATTTGAATTGTACAGGTTATAGGTCACATTAAAGGTGGGAAAAGTTTTGAAATTATTTATTTTGGTCTAATTTTTTATATCACAAAAACCTGGCATTTTAACAGGGCTGTGTATTTTTTTTTCTATCCACTGTAAATGCACAGTGTGAAGGGTGAGCCCTCTTAGCATAAAAATTGTTAACCTGCCTGTAAAACCTAATCTGTCTAGAGAATGGCACAAGGTGCAAACATAAGCTAAGGTTTAAGTGCTGAGTACAGAAGAGTAGTAGTACTTGCTTACTGTTTATTCATTCATTGTTATGGAAGCTAGAGTCACTGGGCCTAATTTGTCCATTATTGATGGCATTTCTTGAGCTCTAGTCTCTGCTTAAGTTAAGTATTGTGCACTGAGCTGCACAACACTAAGTCTATCCATCCACAACCCGTTTTTCCCATTTTTGCACATGGGTTCAGGGTGTCACTTCAACACTGACAGTCATCTAGAGCCAAGGTTTTTCTTCCACACCACTGAGTATTTGAAAATAAATAAAGCTTCCAGAACTCTAACAAAATGTTTACAACCTGACACCACTGACTAAAACATATAGCAAGAAAACTGGCTTGCTGGTTCTTGTTGCGATATTCCCCTATTTAGTGATATTCTGTTCCTGTCTTCTTCACTGTAGGATCATTCTGAAATTTTAATACTGTGAAGGAACTTAAGCCTTGGGACCCTTTCTCTGCTTCTGAAATAAAGCATTCATTATTCACCATTGTGTTGTACAACATTTCTGATGTTCATCGTGTTACACTGCTGCAGTCATCACACTTGGGTTATCCTGCCGTCAGGCGGTCCCGCAGTCGGCCAGAGTTCCAAAGTCTTGGTCCGGCGTCAGTTGCTGTCACTCCTTCCCTGGCGTCAGTGTGCCAGGGGTATATAATATGCATCCGACGCCATTTTCTTCAGTCTTTCTTGCCGCGCGGTGCCCAAAGCAGAAGCAGTTCGCAAGTGCTGGTCGGCCGACTCCTGAGATGTTCGAAGTCGAATTTCAGATCCGAAGTCTTCAATAAAGCTAAGTACCCCATTGGGGAAACCTTTTTCTTTCCTCAGACCGATGTCAGAAAAAAATTAATAATTGTATTTCTTGTGGGAAGCAAATACCTCATAAGGAATTCCACTCTTACTGTATTCCATGCCTAGGCCCTGATCGCGACGTCACTAGTTGTCGGTTTTGTGCTAGATTTAACAAACGTACTATAAAAAGACGTTTTGATTTTGCTTTACACTACTTTGGCCGAAGGTTCAATTATATCATGCCATCGGATAAAATGATGACCTCAATACCGAAAAAAACGCAAAGACAAGGATAAAGACAGGCATCCGAGGTCCAAAACCGACGACGAAACCTCTTCTAAGCCAGTCGCCGGTTCACCGGTTCTCAGTGAGGTGCTTTTGCAGCCCCTGACACCCGCTACCTCAGAGCCACAGGCCGCTTCCGACTCCCACGTGGAGACATCTAGGCTTCTGGAAACTCAAGGTATTGGGCCTACGGAAACTAATCCCTCAAATGGGTCCAGAGCCGCTGAGCAGGCATCGGCTTCTGAGGGTGTTTTCAGACCTTCACAACTTACCATTAAAACAACAGCAAAGACAAAGGTACCATTAAAGACAAAGAAACAAGTACAGCATTCTCCTGGACAGTCCTCCATGCCTAAGAAACAGATGCTTAAAATGGCCGAAGACCTCATTACTCTAATCAGGGGTTCCCATCCCCCTCCTGAGAAAAGGCCTAGGCAGGATACAGACTATGACTCCTCTGATCAGGTTTCCATTTCCTCTGATTCCTCTTCAGACCGGGGATACTCTCTACCCCCCTATGAGGACTCTGATGCTGAAGAATCTATCCCTTCAGCCTCTCCTCCTGAGGATTATTCTTTTGGGGAAACTTCACATACCATGAGGGAGCATTTCCATTGGGAAAGTCAGGATTACTCAGAATCCAAGAAAAGGCTCAGGGATTTCCTCTTATTGCCTCAGCACAGGCCCCTGGCTATTCCGCCTGTGCTAGATATTGTGGATGATGTGTTCTCTGAATCCAGCTTATCTCCTGACTCTTTGCCCCCTGCTCCAGCCAAGCCAGAGAGGTATTATAGAGTCCCTGACTCTCACAAGTTTCTTTACAAAAACCCTTCTGCTGATCCAGAAACTATTTCCCTGGGTCCAGAAGGGGTTAAGGCTTCCATTGCAAAAAATCCAGTACCCTCTGACAGAGATTCCAGAGCTTTGGATAGATGGGGGAAGAAAGTATACACGTCTGCAACTTTAGCAGTAAGAGCTTTAAATTGCCAGTTTCACATGCTTAAGTACCAACAATATTTAATGGCTCAGTTAAAACAGAAAATGCTTGCAAGCTCAGAAGCTCCTAATTGTAAAGAAATGCAGGATTTATTGCATGCAGTTGAACAGGTGGGAAAACATACTCTGCAATGTGGTTTTGATTCATTAGAGGTCTCTTGTAGAGCCGCAGTTACAGGTTCTGTTATTCGAAGACATGCTTGGTTAAAAGAACAGAGTTTACCTGATCATGTTAAGGCAAAATTATTGGATGTTCCTTTACAGCATGATACCTTGTTTGGTGTTAAGGCAGAAGAGGTGTTAAAGAAAATGGAGGTTAAAGCTAAATCTATGCAAACAGTCAAGGATTTCTTACAGGTACAGCCACCTCGGTTTAGCAGAAATTGGCCAACAAAGAATTGGTCCTTTCCAGTGTCAGACAGGCCACAGAGAGGCAGATACAGACGCCCAAGAGGCAGATCTCAACCCCAAGGCTCAAACAGACGACAGTGGGGCACCTCAACCCCAAAAGGAGCTGAGGATAAGTCTCAACCATACAGGAAACAGCCACAATGACTTTCCTCTGCGTATGCCAAGCACGTCCCTTTTGGAAGCCCCCTTAGAGGGAAAACTAGCACTTTTTTCTCAAAACTGGCAAACAATCACCAAAGACAAATGGGTTCTGAATATTGTGTCTCAAGGTTACAGATTCCATTTTCATACTTTACCAAAGCTAAAAGTAATGCCAGACCTGCCACAAAATCAATGGGCAGAGGCACAAAAACAAATTTCAGCCCTCATGGACATGAGAGCTATACAAAAAGTACCACAACAGGAACAAGGACAAGGATTTTACTCAAGACTCTTCCTGGTCCCCAGAAAGGACAAAGCCTGGAGGCCCATACTGGACCTTTCAATTCTGAATACTTACCTGGATATTCCGAAATTCAAAATGTTGACATTACAGCAGCTTCTACCCATGCTGGGCAAGAAGGCTTGGCTTGTTACTCTGGACCTCAAAGAGGCATACCTGCATGTCCCTATCAGACAAAATTGCAGAAGATACCTCAGATTCAAAGCTGGTACAATGCACTGCCAATTCTCTGCACTGCCCTTTGGCTTATCTACTACGCCCAGGCTCTTCACAAAGTGCCTGGCACCAGTACTTGCATTTTGCAGACAAAAAGGAATCCAAATATATCCATACCTGGACGACTGCCTCATTCAAGCAGTGACAAAGGACATTCTTCTACAGCATCTGGCGTTTGTGAAAAAGTTGCTAATTTCTCTAGGGTACACAGTAAATGAAAAGAAGTCAAAACTAGTGCCCTCACAATAGATTACATTCCTGGGTGCCAGCTTAAATACAACGGCCCAGATGGCTTACCTCACGCCAGACAAACAAGTTCAACTAACTCAATATTTTCAATTACTGGCAAAAAAGTCCCATCTCCCTGCAAGAAAAATTCTGCAGGCCCCGGGATTCATGGCATCCTGCATACTACTAATACCATATGCCAGACTGCATATGAGGAAATTACAATGATACCTAAAAAGTGTTTGGACTCAACACTCTCACAGTTTAGAAGCAGTAATACTAATGATTCCCTGCCTACAACAGGAGTTTCGATGGTGGGCACAGGCATGTCACCTAAACAAGGGTCAGCCTTTTACCCAACCCCCAGCCAGGCAAACTCTAACAACAGATGCTTCGGATTACGCCTGGGGAGCACACATGGCAGGAAAATGCATTCATGGCAAGTGGACCACAGACCAGATGCATCTTCACATCAATCAAAAAGAGATGTTGGCTGTTCAAAATGCCCTAACAGCTTTCAAGGGTCTTCTGCATCCAGGACAACTATTATTAAAGACAGACAACACCACAGTAATGTGGTACATAAACAAGCAAGGGGGCACTCATTCTTATCCCCTATGCAGGCAAGCCATGACCTTGTGGAACACAGCTCTAACGTACCAAGTTCACCTGCAAGCACAATTCCTGCCAGGAAAGAAAAATACTCTGGCAGACGACCTAAGCAGAAATATCATGGACCCTCACGAATGGAAATTGAATCCACAAATCTTCAGCATGATAACACAAAAACGGGGATGCCCAGACATAGATCTTTTTGCCTCCCCACTGAATTGCCAACTACAAAAATTCTGCACAAGGACTTATCACAAACAAGCATGGAAAGTGGATACTCTTCTGTTCAGCTGGAAAAACCTAAAAGTTTATGCCTTCCCACCACTGCCTCTCCTTTCAAAGGTACTCCTAAAAGCCAGACAAGAAAAACCACAGATGATCCTGATTGCTTCAGACTGGCCACGCCAGCACTGGTACCCTATCTTAAGGAACTTGGCTCAGGGCCCACCATGGATTTTGCCCCAAATTCCACACCTTCTGACTCAACAAAACAATCAGATCCTGCACGGTCAGCTCAAAACCCTAAACCTGGCTGCATGGCAGATACTTTAGTCAAACAGGCAACACCTCTCTCTAAAGCTGTTATGGATATAATTTTGGAGGCCTAGCACCAGGAAAGCTTACTCAGAAAAATGGAAGAGATTCTGCACCTGGAACCAGGCTCACAGCCTTGACCCTCTTGTTCCAAACATTCCTCAGATTTTACAATACTTAACTGAGATGCTGGACAGAGGCCTATCCTTTTCATCAATTAAGATCCACGCCTCTGCCATTTCTGCACATTACAACACAGATCCTCCTTTATTCTCTCATCCCTTGCTAAAGCAGTACCTCAGAGGGGCTAAAAGCATAAGACCGCCCCAGAGAGCACAAACACCAACTTGGGACCTCAATTTCCTTTTGGAAAAACTGACCCTACCACCTTTTGAGCCAGCCAATACAGCTGATCTAAAATTTTTATCATGGAAAATAGCTCTGCTCCTGGCAGTAACTTCAGCATGAAGAGTCTCAGAGCTACAGGCATTAGTGGCAGTGGAACCTTTTATAATTTTTCATCAGGACAGGGTATCTTTAAGGACAAATCCTACCTTCATGCCAAAGGTGGTATCTAGTGTGGCTCTTAACCAAACCATCCATTTGCCAACTTTTTATCCAAACCCCCAAAATAAAGGGGAGAAACTTCTGCATTCTTTGGACATACACAGACAGCTACGCTTCTACTTGGACAAAACAAAAGCTTTCAGGAAAACTGAACAACTGTTTGTAGCATATGCTGCAGGATCACAAGGCAAGGCTATCTCAAAGCAGACTATATCCAAATGGATAGGACACTGTATTCGGTACTGCTACACACAGCATGGAAAATCAGTCCCTAATAACATTAGGCCACATTCCACCAGGGCAACAGCCACTTCAACAGCCTTTCTCAGAGGAGTACCTACCAAGGAAATTTTGGAGGCTGCAACTTGGAGTTCATTGCACACCTTTACCAAGCATTACCACCTGCCTCTTTACTCTAAATCCAGAGCAGGATTTGCCACTGCAGTTCTGCAGGGCCTCATAGCCAATCCTAACTCTTTATAGACCAGCCACCCAACCTTAGCTTTGGGATTCTACCCAAGTGTGATGACTGCAGCAGTGTAACACGATGAACATAGTACAGTTTTGTACCTACCATAAATGTAGATGTTAGAGTGTTCACACTGCTGCAGTCCAGGTTACCCTCCCTCCATCCCCTCTGAACTAGCTGGACTTATCTATAACTTTCTATCCTATACAACCTTTGGGGTGTATTTGCTGGTAACTGAAGGTAATGTTTTCATTTTATATGTATATTTTCGATTAGCAATATGTATTGCCTACCTACTTGGAGGCACCTGACATCTGGGGCAAGAAAAACTGAAGAAAATGGCGTTGCATGCATATTATGTACCCCTGGCGCACTGACGTCAGGGAAGAAGCGACAGCAACCGACGCCGGACCAAGACTTTCGAACTCTGTCCGACTGCGGGACTGCCTGATGGCAGGATAGCCCAAGTGTGATGACTGCAGCAGTGTGAACACTCGAACTTCTACATTTATGGTAGGTACAAAACTGTACTTTGTCTTTGTTACCATAATACATAACTTTGCAAACTGTAACTGCAGATATACTCTCAACATTCCTAATGACTCTTTCAAGTTTTCTAACGTATATATTCACATTTCTTTCCACTCTTATATGTTGCAATATCTTTGTGTATCACAATACATAAAAGGTCTTTTGTAGCTGTTCTGCAGTGAAACTTATAATGATCTGAAAAAGGGATGGTCCCGGTATTAAGCTGGGGCCACTCTACTGTGCATAACCTCAGAAGGATGACAGCTGCTGATCAGCACATCAGCATAAAATGCCTCAAGTATCATTTAAAAAAATGTGTTTGCAGTTTCCACCTCCCTAGTATACTTGCAGAAGTACACAAACATACAAGACCACAATTTTTTTTTCTGAAATCTCAGTAGGGATTATCCCGTTTCCATTTGGACATTTGTTTGTAACTCATAGACTGCTGCAATAAAATCTACTGCCAGAAACTTTGTCTACATGAACTTGTTCGGTGTAGGACTTGTTTGGTTAACAAAAGTGAAAATAACTGGCCATTACCACTTTTTCATTTAATTTAGTGTTTCAACCAGACTGTAGCTCTAAAACCTGCCTGCATCCTGCTTCTATAGGCATTTGTCCAATGCTTTTTCTTTACTTAGTTTCTCTGGTTATCCAGTATAGTATGTTCAATTTATATGTAGACACCTTCCCCATTCAAATACAAGACCTTCATTAGATTTACGACATTTCCTGTTTTAACAAGGTTCTGGTAAGCAAGGCAAAAAAAAAAAAAGAATGAAAAGGTGTTTGTTACCTACTTGTTGCCACAAAGTTAATATTTATTTATTGATATTGTTTCCTGGAAAGTCTGATTGGGCACAGGTGCCCTTTTTCAGAAGAGGCCTAGGGAGAAAAAGCTCCCAAGATATCATATTTAAAGCAGTCAGTATTTACAATAACACATTTTATAATGCAATAACATAATTATATGTAATAGCATAATTAGTAAAACTAGCAAGCTACTTGCAAGTATGATAATGGCCTACAAAAGATAAAGATTTAAAATGTTAACTTTGCTGCAAGATTTGAAGAGCTACGGGCCACCTCTGCAAATGTACATACCTGCTTTAACTTAGTCCAAATGAGTTTTCTTACTTCTACTAAACCAATGTGTAGATGCATCATCCTTCCCTCTGCTGCTTTGATGTGGTGTTGGGACTATCATGTCTCTTTTCTCTTTGTCCTACAGGTGCATTTAACTACAGCACTGCAGAAGCCTTCTTCCCAAATTTCTTTTACTGCCCCTGTTATTGCTTAGGCATTATAACTGTTTAAGACTTGGATTTCCCATAAAAAATATCCAAAGTGGTGCGATGGTGCAGCAGTTAATACTGCTGCCTCACAAATCTTAGTTTTCTGGTTCAGTTCTCGGCCTGAGTGCCCTCTGTGCCAAGCATGCATGCCTTCCCTGTGCCTGTATGGGGTTTAACAAAGGTACTCAGGTTTCCTCCCATATTTCAAGCACATGATGATGGGTGAACTACCAACTCTGCTGCTAAACTGCTCATAGGTGTGTGTGTCTCTGTTCAGTATTAGTTCTCTCTCTCTCTAATGCTGCTGGATGCGGTAGACTGTAGTTCTCCCTGTTGCCTGGAATATGTTAAAGTGGGTATTAGGAAATAAATTAATATATTTGACTGCTGTTTCTGGGCTTTGCTCCTGTGACTGTCAAGATGGGCACATATATCAAATGCACTTTGCATTCCGGCTGAAGGCAAAATATGATAATGGACTTATTAAGATGACACCCATTCCTTCCCTCTCTATACCAAAGACTGATAAAGATACTCTTGTAGAGAATACAATCTTTGTCTTAAGTGACATAATACAAAAGTTTATTTGTTTTTATTAACCACAGTAGAGTATACCGACATCTTCTTACAATTATATACAATTAGTCTGCAACAGCAATTTTAATCTACTAACAAAGGGCAGCAGAACACACAGTATAAATGCATAAAGTGATGCTTAAGTAAATTGCTAACAAATGCACATATCTTTCAACTGCTGTGATTTTGGCACAGAGCTATAATTCTGGCCCTCAAATTTGGCCTTGCTCCTCCTAAATTTATTGATGTTCCCCCAGAAAGTCAGTCTTGTTTATGTTTACATACTTTATTCAATAAATAAACTAAGCCTAGGAAAAATATTCTCTCACTAACTATATAAGGCCTAGTATATAAAGAACTTCTGCAAATAAATAAATAAATAAATAAATAAAATAAAGTGCTTTCTGACTCTGCTATGGTTTTCAAAGGCAAATGTTTGTTTTTTAATGCTCAGAGGTTGAGAGTTATGCAAATACATGTATCACAGATTATGGCGAAACTGCAGGTGTACCTACAGGATTTAGAAAAGAATACTCAACAAACAAGTTTTTACTTGAAAAGAGGTGAAGATGTGAGAAGCTGCTTCTTGGGAGACGCAGGTTTCAGTCACAACAACCATTACTTATTTGTTTTTAACATGCATATGTACAACATTAACAATACTGAAAACACACAAACACGTAGGTTCATAGGTAGGTACTAGGCTACTAGCCCTAGGGCCTATATAAGCCTAGCCAAAAAGGTACCCTGGCTTTCACCACCCAAACATACATTCTTAATACAAAAACATCTTTTAGACATGCTAAAGGACTTGCATACATACACACACTGGCTGGACAAGATGACTTTTCTAATAGTAAGAATTAAAAGTCAGTGCCTGAGAAGGTGTTCTCACAGTCTCAACTGTTTGTCCTTCCCAGGCTAATGTTTGCTATATGGAGAAAGGGAGGGGGGAGTTGCTCCTTTCTAGTCATTGGCTAAGCTGCATTTCCAGCCCTCTGGCTCTTTTCTCATTCACATGTGGTATGCACATGTAAAGAAATGCTGCTGCCCCAGACTGACCTGAACTCTCCCCTCCTCTTTCTTTTAGAAAGCCACCTGTTCCTCTGGAAAGGGCAACAATGCTGAAAGGGTGAACTAATGAATTGTGGGGGATGGGCACACTGAAAGCAGCAGCAGGGAAATTTGATCTACATTCCTGATGTTTAAAGAATGAGAATGGAAAAAAGCAACTAAAGAGAATAAAACCCTGAGAGGGGGAAGGGCAAAGGAGAGATGTACAGGAATTTAACTGGAATAGACCGACACCAGGAAAGAGTGATGGGCTAGGGGCAGAAGGCCAGAACAGAAGGCAGGCAGAAAAAAGGGAGGCTGAGATAAAATGAGCACTGAGTAGGCAATGCAAATCATGCAGTGTAAGCATGGAATGAAAAGGAGAAAGAACGGGAAAAACAATAGCAGAATAAAACTCTAGGATCTTAACATATATTTTCTGAAAGACTAGCAAAAAGGAGAAAAGATTTGTTCTAGGATGGCCTGACATATGAATGTGATACAGGAATACCTTTCAAATGAAGAACATTGAAGCCAGAACATATGTTACAAAATGCATAGTAGTAATGTTACTAAATAGGGCTTCAGCGGAACAGTGGTAGATAATAAAAAGCAGTAGTAATGACAAAAAGACAAATGTTTAAATATCCACAGATGGAATAAATAAAATTAGTAAATTCTTATTTACTCACACCTGGTTCTCCTTATTGCCAGTCCAGTCTTCTAGTCCTGGTATCACTTCAAAACATTCATTCATTTATTTTTGTTTATAGGGGTACAGGAGTGATCTCAGTAGACCAGTTTCAGTCTGTGAGTGGAAGTATAGAAAGTATAAAAACAAAAGTATACAAGAGTTTATGGGGCCCTATCAGTTCAGTGAACGGCATTTTCAGTGCACTTACATCAAACATGCCATTCATCAAACTGTTCATATTGAGATGGCGGTACAATGAGAATCTCAAAATTTGACCTTTCCCCACTGCAGTGCTATTTCGGAATTGGTATATATAATTAGCGGGAGGTGTGTGGGTGCAGCCCCTCACATGAGGGAAATTTGATGAATGGCATTTCTGATGAAATGCCGTTCGCTGCACTGATGGTTTGATGTAGTGGTACAGACCTAGAGTTTACAATCAAGTAAAGATAGTAACAGATGAACATAATAAAAAAGTACTACAGTTCAGTAACACACTTAAAAAGTTGTGCAAAACAGATTACTGTGTTACATCCACTTTACATACAAAAAAAGTGGAATTCTATAAATGGGGGTGAGGGGAAAAGGAAGTGAGGAGGATGAGTGTGAAGAACAGGTGATTAATGAGTGGAAGTACTACTCCACTTAAAGCTGAACGTAATATGTGAAAATATAATGTAAACAGAGGTGAATAAAGGTATTGTGTTAAATGTCCCGAGTAATGATGGCATTTGCATTTACCATGGTTTAACTGTTAAGTTTTTATCTCGGTCCAGAATGTCTCTAATCCATTCCCCTAACTGTATACCCTAGCACTCTGTTACCTCTTACCAATGCTCTTTTTAGTACAATGTGTGGTTTAGGCATTACTAACAATAGTAAGGCAAAGTATACCCTTCTGGATACTTTTCTCCTTCTTCTGTCCTCTCTAAAGCTACAAGCACACTCCCTTCCCCTACAAAGAATGCATACCCTTGGCAGCATCTTCATTCCTCTACCAAGAAACAGCTAAACAAAATTCAAGAAACTTGTAGACAGAGGCAGCACATAAGTGAAGGACTGCATCTGTGTATCACATTTCATTATGCTGCAGAATTAAAAAATTAGACAACGGTTGGCAGAGTATGTCATAGTTGTTGGCAGAGTATGTCATAGTTGTACTTCAGGCATTCAACTGTTGCAAATCTAGCTCCACATTTAAGTGGCAAACGTAGAATAAAGGTGGAGGGGTTTCCTTGTTGCTCAAATGACTTCTCCTATGAAGTTGAGTTCATTACGTATTGAATTAACGTTGCTGGATGCAAGCCTTTATGTATGCCACTGATAAGTATGCTGACTAGCTGTACAACTAATATGCAGATGTCCTTCAAGGATGCATCTGCAGTCCTAACAAATGGGTTGTCCTGCCTCAGGCAGCCCTTCGGTCGGCCGGATTCCAAAGTCTGGGTCTGGCCTCGGCTGATGTCGCACTTCACCCGACGTCATAGCTGCAGTTCTGCGGGTATAAAGGCATCAGCCGACGCCATTTTCCTCAGTCTTTCTTGCTGCGTGGTGCCCGAAGCAGAAGCTGTTCGCAAGTGCCGGTCGGTCAGAACCAGAGAAGATTACTACTACCGAAGACTTCTAAAAAGCTAAGTACCCCGTTGGGGACTCTTTCTTGCCTCAGCCGATGTCAGAAAAAGTGAATAACTGTTTAACTTGTGGGAAACAAATACCTCATAAAGATTTCCACTCTTACTGCCTACCTTGTTTAGGCCCAGACCACGACGTAGCAGCTTATCTAGCCTGTGCTTCTTTCAACCGACGGACACTTAGACGTCGGTTGGAATTTGCTGAGGAGTTTTTCGGCTCCGCTTTTGCTTACAACATGCCGTCGGAAACTCCGACTTCACAATTAGCTAAAAAGCGCAAGGAAAAGGACCGACACTCGCGGTCCGTGGTTTCGGCCGAAACCGCGGTTAAGTCAACCGCGAGTGTCTCGGTTTCGGCTGAAACCGAGTCCACGGTTCTTCCTTCGGCCGAAAGCTTGCCTCCCACCGAGGCCTCATCCAGCATGGCTGAATCTGCTACTGAAATTCCACCTGCTCTTACAGGTTCACAGGATTTATCTGATACTATCCCTTTAGATATATCTACTCCTGCACGTGGAGCTGCTAGGCCCCCTGCATCCATGTCGATTAAGGCTTTTGCCAGGGCTAAAGCAGCAAAATCAACCAAGACTGTGCCTGCTAAGACCCCCTCTCACAGGCCTAGCTCTAGTACTCAAATGCTTAGTCTAGCAGAGGATCTCATTTCTTTGATCAGGGGATCCCAACCTCACCCTGACAGGGCCTCTCACCCACCTCCAGAGAAGAGGCCTAGAGCAGAGCCCCCTGAGCCAGTTTCTTCAGATTATTCCTCTGATGATTCAGAAAATACAAACCCTCCAGAAGGCCCTTATTCTCCTTATGAGGACTCTGATGCAGAAGACTCCATTCCTTCTGCCTCTCCGCCTGAGGAATTTTCTTTTGGGGAAACCTTGCATGCTATGAGGGAACAATTTCAATGGCAGGGCCAGGATTTTTCAGACTCCAGGAAAAGGCTTAGGATCTTTTTGCATTTGCCACAGCATAGGCCTTTAGCCATTCCTCCAGTACTTACTGTTGTGGATGATGCATTTAATGATGCTTGTACGGCTCCTGATTCACTTCCTCCGGCCCCTGCTAAGCCCGACAGGTACTACAGGGTTCCGGACTCACATTATCATTTGTATAAGGCTCCTTTTGCAGATCCTGAAACTATTTCACAGGGACCCAAGGCTGTAGCAGCTACCTCTGCCAAAAACCCCCTCCCCTCTGAAAGGGAATCTAGGGCCTTAGAGAGATGGGGTAAAAAAGTTTATACTTCTGCTACTCTTTCGGCTAGGGCCTTAAACTGTCAATTCCACATGATTCAGTATCAGGAATTTATGTTAGATCAGTTAACTAAAAAACTATCCTCGCCTGAACCATTAGACAAAAAGTCTGTTCAGGAAATGGTACATAACATTCAGCAGGTCAGTAATCATTCCTTAAAATGCGGCTATGATGCACTGGAGGCCTCGTTTAGATCAGCTATGACTGGTACAGTGATCAGGAGGCATGCATGGTTAAAAGAGCAGTCCTTACCAGACCATGTAAAATCAAAGCTCCTAGATGCTCCCATGGATAAGCACAATTTGTTTGGCTCCCCTGCACAGCAGGTGCTGAAGAAGGTGGAAGAGAAAGCAAAATCTGTCCAGACAGTCAAGGATTTCTTACAGGTCCAGCCTCCAAGGTTTAGTAGGAACTGGCCTTCCAAGAATTGGTCCTTTCCAGACACCACCAGAGCACAGAGAGGCAGGAATAGGCGCCCAAGGGGCAGGGGTCAATCCAGAGGTGCCTACAGGGGACGTCAGTGGCAGCCCAACAACCAGCGAAGTACTGCCACAGATCCAGCCACTGCCACTTCCACAGGACAATCACAGTGACTTGGCTCTGAGACCGCCTACCAGGGAACAACTGGAAGCACCCTTAGGCGGAAAGCTAGCCTTATTTTCAGTAAACTGGCATTACATCACAGGAGACAAATGGATTTTACAGACAATAGACAAAGGTTACAGGTTTCACTTCCATACTCTACCAAGGAAGAGAGGAATGCCAAACCTACCTCCAAATCAAAAGACAAAAGCTCTAGAACAAATAGACCACTTAATAAGGATGAGAGTTATAGAAAGGGTACCGTCTATGGAACAAGGGCAAGGATTTTACTCCAGACTTTTCCTGGTGCCAAGAAGAAAAAACCAATGGAGACCTATTCTCGACCTGTCCGCTCTGAACACATATCTCATTGTTCCAAAATTCAAGATGCTGACCCTACAGCAGCTTCTTCCCATGCTGGGCAAGGAGTCTTGGCTGGTAACTCTAGATCTCAAGGAGGCATACCTGCACGTCCCCATACGACCAAATTGCAGAAGATACCTCAGATTTTTTGCAGGATCAGAGCATTATCAATTCTCAGCATTGCCCTTTGGCTTATCTACTGCGCCCAGAGTATTCACGAAATGCCTGGCAACAGTAATTGCTCATTGCAGGCTTCAGGGAATTCAAATTTACCCTTACCTGGACGACTGCCTGTTACAAGCGGACAACAAAAACAAATTAGCAAAAGATTTGAAAAAGGTCATTCATCTGCTGCAAGCCCTGGGATACACAGTCAATATAAAAAAGTCAAGGCTGATACCATCCCAAAGGATAACTTTCTTGGGTGCAGAACTGGACACATCAAATCAAATTGCATCCCTCACAGCAGAAAAGCAGAAGCACCTTCCTCTCTATTTCATGGCATTAACAACGCAGAACCAGCTAACAGCAAGGAAAATCCTGCAAGCCCTGGGTTACATGGCATCCTGCATAATGTTGATTCCACATGCCAGACTACATATGAGGAAGTTGCAATGGTACCTAAGGAATTTATGGTCTCAGCACAAGCACAGCCTAGAAACCCAAATTCCAATAATTCCATGCCTGAAGCAAGAATTCCAATGGTGGGCTCAGGCCTGTCAATTGAACAAAGGACTGCCCTTCCACAGCCCTCAACCAAGCCAGACTATCACCATGGATGCCTCAGACCTCGGTTGGGGGGCACACATGCTAGACAAGTGCATACAAGGCTTATGGACTCAAGACCAGCTGAACCTACACATAAATCAAAAGGAGATGCTGGCAGTAAAACTGGCAATTCAGACATTCAGACCATTTCTTCAACAGGGTCAATTGCTGATAAGGACGGACAACACCACAGTTATGTGGTACATCAACAAACAGGGAGGCACACATTCATACCCTCTATGCCGGATGGCAATGGACCTCTGGAATGTGGCCCAGAGTTTCAACATTCAGCTCCAGGCAAAATTCGTACCAGGAAAAGAAAATATACTAGCAGACATCCTAAGCAGAACTACCACGGATGCCCACGAATGGATGCTGCATCCAGACATCTTCAAATCCATTACAAGGAAGTGGGGGCTTCCAGAAATAGACTTATTCGCATCCCCACACAACCACCAATTGAAAAAATTCTGCACAAGGACATACCACCCACTTGCTTGGAAGGTGGACTCCCTATCTTTCAGTTGGGAAAACCTGACAGCATATGCATTCCCTCCTCTTCCTTTGATGCACAGGGTGCTATTGAAGATCAAAGAAGACCGCCCAAGGATCATCCTGATAGCTCCAGACTGGCCGAGGCAGCATTGGTACCCATTACTGAGGAGTATGTCTCGGGAACAAATATGGCCTCTGCCCCTAGTTCCCTTACTGCTAACACAGAACAACTTCAAAACCCTGCATCCAAACTTGAAAACGCTGCAGCTAGCTGCCTGGAACATTGCATAAGACAAAATAACCCAGATTTATCTCAAAGGGTTAAAGACATTATCTTGGAGGCTCGCAGACCCTCAACAAGGAAAACTTATTCAGCAAAACGGAAAAGATATCTCATTTGGAGTGCAGCAAAAGGACAAAATGTGTCACTGGTAAACATAGCTAACATCCTAGAATACTTGGCAGAGCTTTTCCACAATGACCTGTCCTATTCTTCCATTAAGATTCATGCATCAGCTATTTCAGCAGAATACAACATGGACCCTCCAGTCTTCTCTCATCCTCTACTCAGACAGTTTCTGAGAGGAATTAAAAATGTAAAGCCACCAAGGAAGCCACCATTGCCCGCATGGGACTTGAACTTTGTGCTGGAAAAGTTGACACTCCCTCCTTTTGAACCAGCAGCAACAGCAGAATTACAGTACTTATCATGGAAAACTGCTTTCCTGCTGGCAATCACTTCAGCAAGAAGGGTTTCTGAATTACAGGCATTAATGGCAGTACAGCCCTTCCTTATCTTCCATCAAGATAGAGTGTCCATGAGAACTAATCCTACTTTTATGCCAAAGGTGGTCTCCAGGGTATCTTTAAACCAAGCTATCCACCTACCTACATTCTTCCCCAACCCACAGAACAGGGGAGAAAGATTATTACATACCTTGGATGTACATAGGCAATTGCGCTACTACCTGGACAGAACCAAGAGCAATAGAAAAACTGACCAGCTACTGGTAGCATATGCAACAGGAATGGAAGGAAAAGCAATTTCAAAACAGACAATCTCAAAGTGGATAGGAAATTGCATTAGATTTTGTTACTCTTACCATGGGAAGACAACTCCAGAAAACATCAGACCTCACTCCACAAGGGCTACAGCCACTACTACAGCTTTTTTACGAGGAGTGGCTACCAAAGACATTTTAGAGGCTGCTACTTGGAGCTCCGTGCATACATTTGCCAAACATTATAATCTACCCTTATACTCCAGATCCCGAGCAGGTTTTGCCACTGCTGTTTTGCAAGGGATCTTAACTACACCATAATCTTATTAGTACCTCCTCCCCCAGTTTGGCTATGGTATTCTACCCATTTGTTAGGACTGCAGATGCATCCTTGAAGGACATAGTACAGTTTTGTACCTACAATAAATGTAGATGTCCGAGAGGTATGCATCTGCAGTCAGGATTACCCTCCCTCCTTCCCCTCTGTGGTACTCCTAGGGTATTTTCCCATCTTGTAGCTAGCTGGGGGAATCTATTATGGTGTATTTGTTTGTATATATATGTATATACATGTTTATTTTTATTTGCTCTCTGTTATTTGGAAACTTTTACATTTATCCAAATTTAGCCTTCCTAGAGGGCACCTGGCATCTGGGGCAAGAAACACTGAGGAAAATGGCGTCGGCTGATGCCTTTATACCCGCAGAACTGCAGCTATGACGTCGGGTGAAGTGCGACATCAGCCGAGGCCAGACCCAGACTTTGGAATCTGGCCGACCGAAGGGCTGCCTGAGGCAGGACAACCCATTTGTTAGGACTGCAGATGCATACCTCTCGGACATCTACATTTATGGTAGGTACAAAACTGTACTTTCTGTGGCACCCCCACATTGACTGGGTGAGGTATAGAGGGGCTATTTGTACACTGGATAGATTGTTTCTTACTGGACAGGTAGCACTGATGATGGTTAGATGGAAACCTAGGTTTGAGAGTCTATATCTGAGGATGGAATAGGAGATAGTGTCAAAGATCAATAAAAAGGGATTTGACATTTTATCTCCAGCAAACTCCATATGAGAAATAGTCTGTAAATGCTAAAACTATTATTTCACTGTTGCGCTTCTCTTGAAAAACATGCTGATTTTATGAGAGGGTATTCTGATTTAGGAGTTAGAAATGTATGCATCTTTCAAGCATTTCTGGGGAAGGAGAATATTAGGTTTACAGTTGGCGAGTGTCTCTCTACTGAAAGCGCAAGACCCATATTTGTTAAGTCTCACAAATATGAAAAATAAAGTGCAAGTGTCAAGTAAATACAGTGAGTTTCAAAACTTGCTGTAAAGCCATTAAATTATTTTTTTCTGCAGGAGGTGGGGCTTCCCCACTGCATACATGATGTGTGAGTCTGTTATCCCCACACCCTTGCCATTTATAGATACTTTAAGGTCAATGTAACTTGGAGTGAATAATTCATTCCTCTCAACTGTACAGATTTTTGTAGAATGTCAAGATTTTTGCCTTATATTTTGGTCTGTTCCTCATAAAATTTATGGTTTTCTGGTAAATTATTCAATACTGAAGTCACTAAATAATATGAAATAAAGACAAACATTTGAGTTTCAGACTTTATATCCTTCAGAAAATATGTAATAATGCAAAACCTTTTATTCTGGCAACTTTCTAGGTTTATAGGAAGAATATTTAAATTTTGTCCGTAGTTTTGGGCTTTTGTCCCCCCATTCTTTCTGGTTTTGTCCAGATTTCTTGCACTAAGAGGTTAAGAGGTATGTGAATACTTCAGTGTTCGACTTAGTATATATGTAAATACTGTAGGTGACTCACTGTATTCCCTTTAAGTTTGGAATGCCATTCCTTTCTCACTCAGACAAACTAACAAACTGAAATCCTTCAAACTACTGTAAAAACAATACCTGAAGGTCTCGTGGCTTTGCTCGTGCTCCACACTTGGCTAATCCCCTAAACTGTCCTCATCCACTCTTTTTCATGCTGTTCTAAAATGACTACTAGTCTAGTCATCTTCTGTCATATAATGTATTATGACTACTTGGCCACATATACCATAGTGTACTCTCCCTGAGTTTACATTGTTATGAATGTTCACTTTACCACTGATTTACTGTTGTAAGATACTCTTAGCCAAAATGTCTAAACATTCATTCTGATCTACCTTTGAATGATTTTTCATATCACTGTACTTCCTGTTTCATGATTATCCTGGGTATATTGACTATTGAAAAGTGTCTTGCCAATGTTTTGTTTTGTCTGTAGTGCATCTTCAAACAATCGTTGTATTTTCTCATTACTGTATGCTCAAACAGTTAGTCATACTGTGTTCTCTCTGTATCTTGTAGAACTCTTCTCCCTGGGACACGTGCATCTCTCTCTCTCTCTATATATATATATATATATATATATATATATGTGTGTGTGTGTGTGTGTGTGTGTGTGTGTGTGTGTGTATAAAATATGGTTTTATTGTGTATGATCAAAGTAATTAATGTCAAATTGAAAACACTGACAAAAAAGTTCAAACATACACAATACAGAAAACAAAAAATATTGAATAAAATATAGAGAAAGGTAAAACATTTCCTCTCTCGATATTAACACTACCCCCCCCCCCCAAACACTAGCCGCAAATTCATCTGAATAGTGGCAATGTTACAGCAAGATTTTTAGGAAGGTAAGATGTAGGGTTAGGGTTGAGGGATGGGGCAGTGTTAGAGTTAGGGTTAGCACCCATTACTAAGGTGGTGCAAGTACAACACTGCTACTATGCAAGGAAAACAAATATTCACAAACAGCACTATATCTATTCCTGTGACCTAACCTTGACTTTAACGCTCAAATATGCAAATTTGTACACAAACATTAAACACCTGTCCTTCACTCATCCTTGACCCCAACCCTGACTCACATACATACTCACAAACACTCTTATCCTTCTAACCCCACTTTCCTGCCTTGACATTACACACCATTGATATTTCCACTGCTTGGCTATCCGAACTGTCAACATTAAACTACACCCCCTGCATTTGTCGAAGAAACAGCATTCGACAAAACACAGGGGACCCATATATATATATATATATATATATATATATATATATATATATATATATATATATGTGTGTGTGTATGTGTGTGTGTGTGTGTTTAAATATATATATATATATATATATATATATATATATATATATATATACACACATTTACACACACCACACACACCAGTGACTTCCGCGGTGGTGCAGCGGTAGCGTTGTTGCCTCACAGCAAGAGGTTCTCCCATTCGATTCTCTGCTTGGGTTGGGAGTGCCTTCTATGTGGAGTCTGCATGTCCTCCCCGCGGTCGAGTGGGCATTCGAAAGACATACGTTGAATAGACGTGCCTTCGTTGAAGGTTGGGCATCGGGCTGGAAACTCGACACCATAAAAAAACAACTGCCAATCATTAGCGGACTGGAGTTCCGCTGTGGCGACCCCTAAAAGCCGAAAAACAAACAACAACATTTACACACACCACAGTTGTACTTTCCACCTTTGTGTTCTGAGGGCTGCAGCTGTGGTCCTCATACTTTCAACAGGAATCCTTGGTTGGGTCTACAGTGGTACCATCCTTGTACAGCAGTATTATGAATCAGGATTTCCATAGTTTTGAGACATATGATCCCATTATAGATCTTATTTGTCTGGCACTTTGGTCACAGGTTTAAGAATTTGTGCTGTTAAACCTAGACCTGCATCTGTCCTGAATTTGATTCCTGCACCATTCATTTCCCTGGTTCGAGTCACTCATAGAAAGGGACTGTGTGTGTTGACTGGGTTTATGTTGGTAACACTTTTTGGGGGGTGTTGCTATAAGATATGCAATGCCATCAGCTCCTAGGCTGGGTTATTATGAAGGGAAATTCTTACAAGCCTAATTTTTTTTTAAAGTTTACAGAGGATTTTTACAAGCAAGGTAGTGGTACATGTGAGAACTGGAAACTAGAAGAGTGTGAAAAGATGAGGTAGGGTTTGGGAGGTGGAGTAGGTATTGAGTAGCACCAGATTTACCTTCCTTAAGATACTGTGTATTAAATTTGCAGATTATGTCATGGGGGTTGCATCTAGGCATTGGGTATGGGGTAGGTCTAAGTATCTTTTTTACTAGGTGAGACATCTGAACATTCGATCAGAACTGCCTGGCTTTTCTGTTGCTTGAGACATAAATCTTTTTTTTTTTTTTTTTTTTAGGAAAAAAGGAGTGCAGGAAGAAGTGGGAGACAGAAAAGACTGACTAGGTTAGGAAGGACTACTGGTTGGCTAACAAAGAAGCTGCGATAGCAAAGAATAGGTCTTCGGAGGCACTATACCAAATTCTGGAAAGTGGCTCAGTAAGGGGCACAAAGAAACTATATCAGGTTGCAAGGCAAAGGCAGAAACATAAAGAAGATAGTCAGACACCCTTCATAAGGGATACCAGCAACAACCTGCTCACCAGCCCACAGGACATCAAAGGCAGATGGAAGGAGTATTTCCAGGAACTTTTGAATGACGGAAACCCCACAGAAGCTGTGCTGCCCCAGAAACAGCCTACGATGAGAGAAGAAGAGGAGCCTATCCTAGAAGAAGTAAGAACAGCACTAAGGAAGATGAAGTCAGGGAAAGCAGCAGGCTCAGTGAGGTCACAGCAGATATGATAAAGATGCTGGGTGAGATAGGGGAGAAATAGCTCTTGAGGGTACTAACAGCAGTGTGAAGAGAAAGGCGTATCCCAGATGACTGGAGAATAGGCATACTCATGCCAGTGTACAAGAACAAAGGGGTCATCCACAACTGTGGGCACTACAGGGGCATTAAACTCCTATCACATTGCATGAAAATTCTGGAGAGGGTGATTGATGAATGGATGCGCAGAGTAGTAGAATGTAAGATGGGAGATGAGCAGTTTGGATTTAGATCAGGATGCAGCACAACTGACCCGATGTTTGCATTGAGACAGATACTTGAGAAGAAGCTAGAGATGAGGAGAGAGTCCAACTAGGCATTCCTAGACTTGGAGAAAGCATATCACAAGGTCCCAAGAAAGCTGATCTGGGCAGTACTGCGGTGATTTGAAGTCCCAGAGACACTGGTAGAATTAGTGTAGGCAGTGTACAAGGACCCAATGACTCAAGTACGAATGGTGTTCGGCCTCACAGAGGGGTTCCCGGTGGGTTCATAGGTTGGTACTAGGCTATCATCTCTAGGGCCTATACAAGCCTAGCCATAACAATTCCCTGCCTATTTCTTCCCACACTATTTACTTCTCTGGACCCCTGTCTAGCAGGGCAACTGATGTGATCCCTGGGGTGAATTTCCTTTCTCCCATCCAATCATCAAGGTTCCTTTTGAAGAGGGCCAAAGAGGCGCTCTGCTTGACATGTATGGGCAGTCTATTCCAGAGTCTGGGGAATCTCTGGGTCAGGAACCTATCCCTCCAGCATGTTTTGTTTATTGTGATGACAAGGTTTAGATCCCTGGAGCGTGTGACTCTGAGGGATTGGGATTTCTGAAAGTATAGCATGTCCAACAGCTCTGGGTTTGACATGGCCTTGTATGTTAAGCAGAGATTGCCTCTGAGTAGATGATATGCAACAGAGTATAGCTGGAGTTTTATAAGGCGGTCAGTGTAGGGCATCTGCTTTAGGCCTGTGATTCTTTTAGTGAGGTATTTCTGCAGCCTTTCCAGTTGTTGCAGATGTCTTGAGAGGTACATACCAAACAGGGTGTTGTATTCTATAATGGGTCTAATGAGGGATGAGTACAGTAGGACAATGACGACCTTTTTTTCTGGATGAAAAGCCCTTAGTGATGTGGTGTGCCACATAGAAGGATTTCCTGACTGTTGTGGTGATGTGGTTATCGACGGTGAAACCATAGTCACCTGTGTCCCTAAGTCTCTTATCACACTTTCAGTGTTTACCATACTGCCACCTATGTGGTAATTCACGGGTAGATGTTTTTTCCCAAAGGGGATAACTATACATTTCTTAGCATTGAGCTTGAGCCCATGGCTCTGGCACCAAGCATCTGTTTCTGTAAGGCCCTTTTGTAGAGTATCCACATCATTTGGGGATTCAGTAATGGCTCCCGGTTTGCAGTCATCTGAGAACTTTGTTAGCCAGAGTCCCTTAGTGTTGGCCTGTACTTCAGAGAAGTAGATGCCAAACAAGACCGGTCCCAGGACTGAACCCTGAGGTACTCCACTTGTCTGGAGCTGGTTTTGGAGTCTGCTACTTTTACAGTGTGGGTTCTGTCAGTAAGCCAGTTGGCAACCCATCGAGTGACATAGGTATTAATGCCCAGCTTAGTAAGTCTGTCTATGATTCCAGAGTGGGTGATGGTGTCAAAGGCCTTGGCAAGGTCCAGATAGGCTGTGTGGACCCATTACCCTCGTCCATGGCTCTGGAGACTGATTCGAAGGAGTCAATCAGGTTCAAGAGACAAAATCGGCCCTTCACGAACCCAAACTGGGTGGGGTCCAGCGTTTGAAGGTTGCCAGTGTCTTTGTTTATACGTTCCATGATAATACATTCCATGGCCTTTGCAGATCAGGCTCATCAGACTGATGAGGCGGTAGTTCCCGGGATCCAAGGTAGATCCCCCCCTTGTGGAGTGGGATAACTGTAGCTGTGCTCAACTCAGAGCGCACGTAGCCTGAGCTGAGGCTTTGATTAAACATGGCACTTAGGTGAGGTGCCAGTTCATTTTGTAGGTCATGTAGTACACAGCCCGGGATGTCATCTGGTCCCATGGATGCTGTATTCTTAGCGTTGGAGAGTGCGTTTTTTACCAGTGTGGCTGTTATTGCCGGAATTTGGCAATCTTCTGGTATTGAGATGGGCCATTTAGGGGGAGAGAGGGGTGTGAAGTTGGCACTGAATTGATCTGCCAGGATATTGGCATAATCCTTGGGATCAGTATATTTAATGCATTCTGTTGTAGCTTAGAGCAGATCTGAGCATTGCCATTTAGATTCTTGACATAGTTATAGAATGCCTTGTGGTTGTCTTTGGAATCTTTGGCAATTTTATTTTCGTAACTAGCTTTGGAGGATTTTATGAGGGATCTCATCTTCTTACTGAGGCTGGTAAGGGAGTTTTTTTGCATCCTGGGATTTTCCTCTTTTCTGAAACAGTTTCTTCCTTTTATTGTAAAGTTTGTTTATGGCAGGGGACCACCAGATTGGCTTCCTTTTTTTGGAGGAGAGCATCTTGGTTCTATTTGGGATGGCACGACTCCTGTGCTCGTACAGTGCCTTAGTGTAGGATTCAGCATTCAAACTTTCAGTTCCCGTCTGCATGGGTCTCATGATGTTTGTCACTTCTGACTTGAGTAGCATGAAGTTGGCTTTGGAGAAGTTTTTTATGGAGGTTTCCTTACTGGGGGGTGGGATGTGGATATTAAGGGTGATTAGCTTATGGCCAGACCTGACCAACGAAGGGGTGACCACAGGTGTGGAGCATCGATTTCCCATGTTGGTAATGACCAGATCTAGGATATTGGAGCCCCTGGTGGGACTATGGATTAGTTGATCCAGGGCATTGGAATTTATAAATTCCAAGAACTGTTGGGCAAAGGTGTTGGTACATGATTAGTTTTCCCAGTTAATGGCAGGGTAGTTGAAGTCACCCAGTATTAGGGTGTTTGGTTGTATCTTAATATTTTCCAGTATGTTTAGGAAGGTGTAATGAGAATCTTGGGGCATGGTGGGGGATCTTTAGCATTCTACAATTTGGATTGCAGTCTTACCTAGTGTTATTTGCACCTGGAGAATTTCAGACGCATTGTGTTGGGCAACTAGGCTGGTGGTGTGAATATGGACACTCCTCCACCTTTAGTGTTTCGGTCCTGGTTTGGTGGCTGAAAAGTGTGTTAAGAGTTGTATCCTGGTATTGCAGGGGTGCTGTCTGGAGCCTTGAACCAGGTCTCAGTTACTGCACAGATGTCAATGTTCTCCATTTTTAGGAATGCCTCAAGAGAGTGCATTTTGAGGTTTAGACTTCTAGCATTGAGTAGAATTACCATCAGAATTTGCATGCTTGTACTTGTTACGGTGGTGGTTTTGTCCTTTGAACTTTGCCTAAAAAAGGCACTATAGGGGTGGCAAGAGCCTTAGCCAGTAACCTGAATCCCAGGGGCAACAGGTGCAGACCATCTGTGTCAAAGCATCATGGTCTGTCGATCGTGTCGTCCCAGGCAGACAGATACTGGATCCCCTTTGAATGTCACCAGAAGCTTAGCCAATTGTTGAAGTCAATCATTTTGTCCTTATATTGTGGTATTATTCTGGGCAAAGGCAGGATGCTACTCAGGGCTAGGGTCATATCTGCCTTGGCCACATGATCCGAGAGCTCTTCCATGTCTCTTTTCATGTAGTCCAGGAAGGTACGTCTCAAGTCATTCACTCCAACATGGACAAAATGACAGAGACATATTTTTACTTGTTGTGGAGTGACTTGAGTGCATGCATTATGTGGCGGATCCTGGCACCCAACAGGCAGCTGACTGTAATTTTCTCCTTGTTCAGCCTGGTGAGTGGGACATCAGTGTGCCTGACTATAGAGTCACCTATGACTAAAGTGTTAGGTACGTTGTCTTGCCTTAGGGACTGTTGCTGGTTGGCACACTGGTGTTGTGAACTATGTGACACTTTGGTTGTGATTGGTGTTTGTTTGCATTTCAGCTTCGGTGGTCCTTGTTGCTTGGGCAGGTTACAGTTAAGGGCCTCCGCATGTGTGGATTTAATGTTGCTATGTGTGGGTGTTGGTGGTGTGGGTTTAGAAGGGCTATGTGTTGCTTGAAGTGTAGTGCGGGTATTAACCTTCTCCTCTTGACTCTAGTACAGTCTTAGGTGGAGAGAGCTTTGCTTCCAGTTTGGCTATGTAAGTGCATCTCTCACAGGTTGTAGTGTTGGGTGGTAGGAGGAGAGGGTTGTCTGTGTACATGAGGCAATTTCTGCATTGCCCCAGTATACCCAAATTCACCAGGTGGATAGGGGAAATCACTGGAAGCTGACCCTTGGACATGCCTGGTTTGGTGCTTTTTTTGTAAGTACAGGAGCTTTTTCCATTACCTTAGCAAGGTACTTTGCAATTATAGGCTGTTTAGTGCCTACAATTAATGTCTCCTTATTAACAAGGAGAGTTGAATGTTTGTATGAGTTTAAGGCTTCCTAGTGCTTTCCAGCAGGTACTAGAGCAAGTGCTAGTCACTGGGATGCTTAAAGGTAAGATGAATAAAATGGTTTATCCTAAACACTGCAGTGTACACTAGATTAGTTAGATGTGAAAGTAGGTAACTTAAGTTTTACCTGTCTAAAAAGTTAAGTTTTAGTGCAGAGTCACTATTTTTAAAACAGCAAGATAGACTGAAAGGGGTTGGTCACTTTTGTATTCTGGTATTATGGAATACAGTAGGATGGCCAATACATTTAAATAGTTGAAAAGGAGTGATTTCACAAAATGATAATGTTGTGTTTACTCACACAAGCCAGTGAACGCAGAGAGGAAATTAGATATATGGTCAAATTAACATAAGAGGCAGGCAACTAGAAAGACTGTGGTATTTAAAAACCCAACAGTAAGCTGGTGGGAGGGTGAGGAAAAATTTCTGCCTGACTCACAAGAGATAGAGCTGTGGACTCTTTTGAAGTTTTAATATGCAGTTAAAAGCAGAGTACAAGTAAAACACTAGGTAAAGAGGGCATACATCAGGATTCAGCTCTGAGCCCACTGCTGTTCATACCGACGATGGACTACATTAGCAAACAGGTTGGAGGGGACGCATCAACAAAGCTGCTGTATGCAGATGATGTGGCAGTACAGCAGATTCTGAGCTAGAACTTCAGCAAAGGAGAATGGAATGCAAATCTGAAGACACATGGGATGAAACTAAGCACAGATAAGATGGTGGTAATGGCAGCAAATTGGGGAAGTTAGAAGAAGCTGAGACTCGCAGCAAGAGGTTCTCTGGTTCGATCCTCGGCTTGGGTGCCTTCTGTGCGGAGTCTGCATGTCCTCCCTGTGGTCGCGTGGGTTTCCTCCGGCTGCTCCGGTTTCCTCCCACATCCCAAAGACATGCTGTAGGTGGACTGGACACTCTAAATTGGCCCTAGGTGTGAGTGTGTGTGCATGTGTGTGCCTTCTGTGGAAGGTTGGGCACCGGGCTGGCAACTCGACACCGTAAAACTCCACTGCCAGTCGTGAGTGGACAGGTGATCCGCTGTGGCAACCCCTAACCGGGAAAAGCCGAAAGAAGAAGAAGAAGCTGAGACTAGAGATAGAAGGGAAGATAGTGGAACAATTAAACAACTTCAAGTGTCTAGGAGGAGTAGTTGATGAGAAGGGTAGTCTGAATGAAGAGGTCAAAGCTAGAATCAGAGGGGCTGTAGCCAACTGGCATAGAGTATCAGGTGTAGTCTATGACAGAAGAATGCCAAAGGTGCTGAAAAGTAAGGTGTACAAGACAGTGGGGCGACCAGTATTACTGTATGGTACAGAAACCTGGGCAGTAAAGGCAGAACAGTTGAGGAAGCTAGAGGTGATGGAAATGAAGTGCCTGAGAAAGGTGAGAGGATGCACACTGTGGACAGACGAAGAAATGAGCAGAAGCCAAAGTAGCTCCAATTGCAGAAAAGATCAAAGAGAACATATTATTGTGGTTTGGGCACATGTAGAAACGCAGAATACAATCTGGTGAGGAAGATGTGGGACAGACAGGAAGAAGGTAAGAGGAAGCAAGGACATCCAGCAAAGAATTGCATGGATTTTTTGAAAGAAGATCTGCGACAGTCAGGCATGAGTTTTGAAGAAGGCAGGATTGTGGCACTGAATCGAGAGAGTTGGTGACAGTTAACATGATACCCCGACTCCATATAGAAAAATGGGAAAAGGGGGGCTGATGATAATTATGATGTTTCTGAATGCCTTTTTTTTTGCATGCTTTTTTTTTTTTTTTAATTTTCATTTTTTTTAGTCTTAATTGTTCTTGCACCTGTTCTCTTGGGATGCATATGATATGGATTGTTTTTGTAGTTAACCATGAGGGAAACAGATGCAAGAGACATGTGGAATACCTGAGACCTAGTTTGTGCGGGTGTATGAAATGGGTAATGACTGACATGGTGCTAGATACCCCTCTCACAAAATGGAGAACCTCTTCCAGCTAACAGAATACATATGAAATGTAGAAGGCTTCCTGGCAGCTTCAATTACCTCTAAGACACAGACTGAGGTTCATCAAGAAAATGACTTCTGGGCTAGAATTTAGGCCCTGTGGTGATGCTGGCTATTGATGTATCTGGAGGGACTACCCTGCATTGTACCGAGACAGCTTTTAGCATAGTTTTTTGCACTGCCAGGGACATGCAAGTTTGAAACCACAGTCTTCTCAGCCATTATGCAGTAACAAACATGAACCTTTGTCTTCTGAATTTTGAAGTACGGAACTGAAACAGAGGGAGTAGGGGAATGATATACAGGTATATTCCCTGTCACAGAAATGAGGATGCATCTGTCACATTGCCTTGCATTTACAAAAGAAATAAGAGGAAGTACTGAATTCTCTAGGGTGTCATACAGGTTGATCTTAGGGTTCTCCACTTCTAGAAGACCCTAACCACACAGAACTTTTGAATTCTTAGCTTCATGAGAGGACTGTAACTTAGGGAATCCACCAGCACATTCAGTTCCTCTAGGATGTGAACTTCTGTAAGGGTGATGCAGTTGTCTGTGGCCCACTGTGAGACAAACATCAGCTATCTGCAAAGTGGGTATGTGCTATGCATTACAGACTTCGGTCTCAGTCCCCTCTCTAAAGCTTTGAGATCAAGAGACACTTACTAGCCATAGCTCTGACTGGACTCCAGTCCCTGTCCTAGGGTAAACTTTTTCCCATTGGAGAGCTAAGGTAGGCTCCTTACCCTGCTAACAAAGAACCTTATCATCAGGACCTGCACAATAATGTATTGTAGAAATGGCTGACCCATACTGAGATTGGTGGGGACATTCCACTACTCCAAAGTCAGACACGTGTATAAAAAACAGAAGATGATCCATGAGCGAGTGCTCTGCAGCATCTGAGAGATCACTAGCAATTACAGTGTCTGCATCCACAGGTATATGTATGCCTAACTGTTTAGAGTGTAGCCACCATTATTCTCAAAAGTTTTGGAACAGTACCTTTTGTTTCTGGGCCATCTCTACAGGAAAGAATGACTTAACACTGAAGAGTGACTAAATCTGCCCTGAAAAAGACAGTCTTCTTAAATCAGGTTCAGAGAGATTCCTCTGGTGCTGGGGCATCATAAAGACCACCATCAGTGGTATTAGTTTTATCCTGTTTGGTCCTTGACTGGATCCTGAAAGGCCTGCCCAAACATGATACATCCCTGGAAGGGATCATTGAGAATAGCCTGTCAAAGCTCATCTTTAATGGTGAAGGGCCCAGGATGTCATTTCTTGCATAGGCACATCTCTGAATCTACTGTTCTACGCTAAGCATTAACTCAATCAAAATTGCAGTGGGACACATGACAATCCACTTTAGAAGCAATAGTAAAGGTTTTAACCAGCTCTTCATAGACCCGAGAATAAGCAAAGGTTTCCAGCTTCTCCACTGCTTAGTCCACTATGGAAGACTGTAACCTAAGCAAGTGAGACAGACAGTTAAAGGCTATAAGCCTGTGACATAGAACCCTCATGATCACCTTGTCCACAGCTTTAGAATTCTTTTTAGGTGGTGGAGTGGTAATGTTGTGACTTCTGAGATTGTGCTGGTCCAAAGATAAAGAAATTGTGTAGTACGTTCTGGGAAGCTTAGTCATGTTCTCGCTCCACTCTGCAGATGGTGTTCGTCTTCTTGGGAATAAAGATAGCAAAATCTAGACAGTTCCATCCTTAAAAAAACAGGTTTCATTGGTAGGAAGACACAGGACTCCTTTTCTTTTTTCCCCAAATACTATAGGCATTGTCAAGGAGAGGTCTGGGGGGTGGGGTCACAGGCCAGTCCACTAAGGACTTAACAGGTATGAGGCCTTGTCCAAAGTAGGGCTCATTCAGGAGAGCTGCAGTTCGTGGTGAGCTCTTGTCCCTTTCTGTCTCAAGGATAAAGGGCTTTGGATTCTCTGATCTTCATTCCCAGGACAAAGAAAGAGAGGAAGAACCTCACAAAACTCTAGCTGTACAATGATCAGGTCCCTGCTTGCTTGAGCCATGTGCATGGGGTCTTTTGTGCTATGAGCAAGCACCACATGCCAGGCAATGGGACTCTAGTACCAAGGACTCACATAGCTGACACTGTGGTCAATGAGGCCTACATGGGACATAACACTAGCATTAATCCATGTTCTCTAGGGATGCAGTCTACAAAGACAGGTCCTATCAGATGTGAAAGTCGGCACAACATCCATTGTTTAGGTTTGTACACTGCTATCTACTGGTAGAAGACTTCTGGGTTCTGAATGCAATCACCGTGCCAATACCACTGAACTCAAGGATGCCATTTGAGCAAGGTAGAGTGTGGCAAACTGGTGCTTATTTGGGCACACCTGGAACAGGAGACTGTAGAAGTATTTTAGTTTTTATTCAGATCAATTAAAGATAAGTTGGATTTAAAACACAGCAAAACACACTACTGTTCAGTAGCATATGACAAAGCAATCATTTTCTTTTTCAGTAAAAGAACACAGTTCTTCAGAGCAACAGTAGAACTTAGGTATACAGAAAATTATGCAGTAGCAGTTGGTTGTTCCACAAATTTAAGTTTTTATCTTTTTAGGCAAGGCAAACATAGAAAATAATCTTGCCAACAGATGGTTCTTCCACAAATTGAAGTTTTTATCTTTTTAGACTGAAAGTATACACGGAACTGTAAGAGAGGATTCTGCTTTAAACAAAAGAAAGTGCTTTATAAATGCAGTCCATGCAGGAGGTAACAAGTCTTTAACTATTTTAATGAAGACTTTACTTTAACAACCAGGTAGCTCATTTCTACCTTCCAGCTTTATATTTTAATGCAGGCTTTACTATAACAACTAGGTAGCCCAGTTTTACCTTCCAGCTTAAAATAATAAAAAGACACAATCTTAATTTCCATTTTTTCACAGTCAGACCAGAAAACGTCCGTCTTACTTAATAGGCTTTATAAACAGTCCCACTTACAGGCTTCATCCCTTTTAGAAGGAATCCATTCTCAGACTCCTAGTCATATGCTTTTTAAGATTTCCACAGTACAAATATTTCCAACTCCAGCTCCAGCAGTATAACTTCTCTAACCAAATGTTTGCTTTCTCAACTTTGCAGCACACACAATGTCTTTTAATCTCTATTCTAAAGGCTGAAAACTCACAAACAGCTCTGCTGATTATATGCACCTGATTTACTCTTTCTCTTTAGTGCTGTTCCATGGTATGGCTTAAAGTGAATTGATCCCTGTAAGTGAAGACAGGCCATAAGTATAGTAAAAGCTCAGAGTTTACACAACAGCTCTGTCATAGAAAGTAATATAAAACATCCAGGAGTGTACCCCCTAAGTGATTATTAGAGTGCAGCTCTTGCAGACCTCATGTTAATTCGTCATGAACCAAGGAGAAGCTAGCAGTACATGAAACTTTGATGTCACTTCAGGAAGGGACTTACTTTTAGAAGGGGTTGACCAATGTTTAGTTCCCTGCTTTTTCACCCGTTTCCAGTATTCCAGCATTGTTACAGAATGGATCTTCCTGATTTATTTGCTGTGCACCTCAATGCTGTGATTTTGAGTGAAGTCAAGTAGGCTTCTAACTTCTCCTTTTTCCATCTCCAGGTGGCTAGGTTAAAACAAAAGTACTTGTGGCAATGTTTAACATTTTCTAATGCCAGAAGGAGACAATATATCTAGCTAGTCAGCCCTTTTAAGCAGATTTAACATTCTACCTTCTCTTCTTCCCTGCGAAAACTTACAGATCAAGATCCAGCTGGTCCAGTGGCACAGAGGGATGAAGCTATGAGTCCCTCCACAGATGACCTATGTCTGACTATAACTCATACAAGAACCGAAGGGGTTAGGTGGGGAGGATGGATGTGAGTAGTGAATGCCAGTTTGCACATCCTCGGGGGAGGGTGGTGGCTTGGCTCACTGTACTGGTAACAAGTGCAGGACTGCATATATATTTCCCACACAGTGAGCCTAGAAAGTCCACACTGCAACTTTGCATCATTTGGAGGTTGGCATGTGTGGTACCTTGGAAGCGTCCTCTGCAAGCAGCACCCCCCCACAGAGAGGAGTGTGTGTGTGTGTTGGGGGGGCATGACCCCTGTCACAAAGATGATAGCTCCTCCTTCCATTTAGATCAGCTGTCACTCAGAAGGAAGTGATGGACTGCAGGACTACTGCCACTGAGAAAAATGAATAGGTTGATGGTGTGTCCATAGTGGTAGAGCTAGATGGTCAGAAGGTAACGTAAGGGAAAAATTATATGTGTGTGTGTGTGTGTGTGTCTGTGTGTATCTATATCTATATATATATATATATATATATATATATATATATATATATATATATATATATATATGTGTTTACTGTCATATACTCGTGGTGGACTTAGTAAAGTACACTTTACACGAAACCCGAACCTCGAATGTTGGCAATGTCAAACCCCAATATTGTGGAACTTGCCCATGTCTCGACCCATGGTAACATTCATCCCTAGATTTCATTCGATTTGTATTTCGGCAATGTCAGTTTTTGTGGACGTGAGTCGATGATACGACCATTCGACTGAGTCCATTGTGAGTAAATGATAGTAAACAATATATATGTATGTGTGGATATATATATATATATATATATATATATATATATATATATATATATATATATAAGTGGCAAAAATGCTGCAGTTTATGCTAAACAGTATTTCTTTTTAGTGAAAATGAAACTTTATTTGAAGAACTCTCTTTGTTCAGTGCACATTGAATCTGAATAAGGGGTTACACAATGCATTTATTCAAGTATGGAAGCATCGATTCTGACTAAGTGACTGATGAGCAAGAAAGAAAGTTGCAAGTGTGTTCAGCATACATAACAGTTGCAGGTAGTAGGAAAATTCCACATAGTCCAGAAATCCATTATAGGAGGATAAAAAGAGATGTGCAACCCAAATATAAGGTATATGGCTGCTGAGAAAGGGGTGGAGGGTTAGGCTGGATAGTGGCTGGCATTGAAGTTATCTTCACTCAAGTGTTCAAAATGGTACATATGGAGGTAGAAGATCATCCTTGTTGTCATGGTTCTAAAATCATCCTTGTTGTCAAGGTTCTTGACTGTATTTTGCAATGGAGTATTTTTCTCTGACTCTCTGTGGAAGTGTGGTCAAACTAAACACAAAACATTAAAAAAAAGTCAGTAGTACTGATGTAATTGCTTTTGGTTACACCACAGCTGTCTGCCATCAGTTATGGACTGAAGTCCCTCTTGCTTGATCCTCTGCGCCACCTTCCTTAACACCTGCCTGACATCCTTTCAGAGTGGGGCCCTGAGAATGGGAAAATCCCTACTGTGAGCAATGTGGGGAAAGGTGCAGATGTAATTGGTCTCTGTTATTTCCTGCAAGCTTTTAGCTGTAAGCCTCACCACCCATCCATGATAGGTGACTTGATAAAATGCAGTTTCTCCACTCTTCCAACCACCTCCTCTGGGATCAGATATACTAATCAAACCTCTCCTTTCCTCTCTTGCATGGAGCTACCTCTATTTAGCTGTTCTTCCTAACATAAATCTTCAGTAAGTCAGACTAATTTGTCTCATAGGTGGGAAAATCATTGCTGTTGTATACCAAGAAGGCAATGTGCAGACACAGAAAGACATTGTCAGACAAAAAGTACTGCATTGTCTGGCTCCAAGTCAGTTAAGGCGCAAACTGTTAAACACACAGCAATCTGATAGGCTTGCTTTTTATTTATCACATGGTTATCATGCTACTTTGAAACTATGGGTTATTCATTAATCACAACATCACTGTTTTGGAGGACTGTTGTTGTTGTGTCTTTCGGCTTTTCACGGATAGGGGTCGCCACAGCGGAACTCCGGTCCGCTAATGATTGGCAGTAGATTTTTACGTGCTGTGTTGCCGGCCCTGACACACAACCTTCAATGAAGGTACGTCCATTCATGCATGTCTCCACACAGAAGATGCTCTAGCTGAGAATCGAACTGGACAACGTCTTACTGTAAGGCGACAACTCAACCGCAGAACCACCACCACTGCAGTTGTACAATAAATGCTAATGTGCAGTAGTTTTTATTTTGAAAGGTAGATCAGGAAAATGCTTATACATGTCCCCTTTAGCTTGAAATAACACCATCTATGGCTCTGATACAGGATTCTTTTGGTACAGATCATGATGGGATGATGCCCTGAACTGTAGATCAGAGTGCTGGAATCCTGTATGATGTAAGAAATGCTCAGTAAAGAGAAATATCCAGAGTGCATACCTTGAAGATAATGTGTTGGTTAGTCTGGCTGTAGGATGATCTTTGAAAGGTGCACTATGATCCCTAGAAAATTGATGACAAATTCACCACAGTTGAAGCAGCAAAGAGTCTCTCACCCAGGTACAAGAATGCTTTCATACCCAGCAGTCTTTGGTGAGCTATGATTACTGCTATGCAATGCTGAATGGCACATGGGCTATGATGAGGACAAAATATAGACTCCTGAACTGGTAAGAAGTGGTTTCCACTCAAAAGTAAAATGTTCTCCTGGGTGCCGGAATTTGATGTCCTTCTGCAACTTGGACAAATTCAAATCTGTATCGTTACTGAGGCATGGTTTCACTGTAATGGAGCTCACTTTATACTATGGTATAGCACCTATCATGTCTTCAGGCCCTTAGGTAACTGCAGGTTAGTATCTGTATTTGTCAGAAACACTATCACCTCTTGTCAAATTACTCACAACCCGAACTTGGAGCGCTTAGAAATTCAAATTGTCCTGAACAAATTCAAATATTACTTCACTGCTAGCTACAGGCCTCAACCAGTGAACTCCAAAGATCATGGAGACTGCCTTAATACCACTGAGGGGTTAAATATCAAACCACACACCTTCTTGCTGGACTTCAATTATCTATGCATTGACTAGCATACTTATACCTCTAAAATGGATATGCTGAATATTTCCTAGACTTAACATCAATGCAATGGAGCAAACAGTAAAACCACCCACTAGATAATCCAATATCCTTGACGCTGGGCATTACCAAATTAGCCCACCACCTGCATCTCCTCTTCCCTGGTTAAATCTGACCACATATCAGTTACCTTCTCTGTCATTCTTAACGGTACCTCCTAGCTACCAAAATGAAATCATTTTTAGTGACTTCTCCAACAAAAAACTACTTCAGCTTGTAAAAGATCTAATCAAAATTCCCACCAGTCCCTTACAATAGATTCAACTGAGAGGGCTGCCACATTCACCACCAAGTTTTAGCAGCAATTAAACTGCTGCATTGAAAGGTCTGTATTCATCCACCCTAAATGTAAAGGTAATTTCGGGACTAAACCTGGCTGGTGGAACTCCTTTATTAATAAACTGTATAACAAAAGATAGAAAAGAATGTAAAGTTTTTAGAACTCCCCATCACCCTATCTCAAGACCACAATGAAATATCCTAGCAAGGAATTTAACAGTACTTTTAGAAATGGAAAGCAGGGTATGAACTTAAGATCACTACAGATACCAACTACAATTTTGTCTTCAGCTGTATCAGAAAATTAAGGAATAACATTCAACAATGCATTGAGCTCATTCATAATAATATCAAACAATCCAGTCCAGAGGATGCAGCCAATATATTAAGCAGACAAATTTGACCCCATCTACCCTGCTTAATCTAATTTCCCCTGTAATCACAGTTCAACAAGTCTTAGAACCCCTGTCAAAGTCTAAAAATGTTTCTGTGGAACCAGATAACATACCAGGCTGCATTCTCATCAGAGCCAGATATGTACTATCCAAGCATCTACTTAAATTGTTCAGCCTAAGCCTTTCCATTGGGTTTGTCCACGATGCCACTGTGACTCCTCTACAGACCCATCAGCCATAAATGCAAAGCCATGGAACATGTTATTGCAAAACTCATTTATGGAGTCAAAGTTGACTTAACTGATGTAGACCCTACTCAGTTTGATTTTGTGAGGGGCAGGTCCTGTCTCCTAAACCTAGGATGCATATTTGAAAAGGTTACAGAGGTTGTGGACTATCATCACTCTGTGCACATTGCTTATTTTGTGCACATTGCTTATTTTGACCTGGCCAAGGCCCCCCCCCCCAAGCTGATATTATTGTAAAGTTAGACAAACTTAAAGTAAACCCCCGCAATGTCCGATGAATTGCAAAATGGCTATCCAACAGATCTCGGGTATAGAAAGTTGCTGGTACATTTTCTGAATGTAAAATTGTAACTAGTTAAGATACTGAAGGGATCAGTACTAGGACCTCTCTAGTTTGACATTCATTTTACAGACATCCAAACCAATATATCTGAAGTGTGACTGACTGGTTGACCAAGTTTATTGAGACTGCAAGCTGAGCACTGTTATTCTCTAATCCATTGATGCTAACCTGCTGTAAAAATGGATAGAATATGAACATACTTGGTGTACTGAAAATGATCTCAAAGCCAAGGGCAAAAAAGTGAAGCACAGTAGAATTTGTAAGAAAAAGCTGTTCTTACTTCATATGTTATAAGTGGCAGTCCTCTTCAAACAGATAAAATCATAAGAGACCTGGATACTTATGTGAACAATTCTCTCTGATTTACTTATCATTTTTTCACCATAGTCAGGAAATCCTTCTATTTGGTCCAATTCATTTTCAAGAGAATGTCTTCAAGATCCATAGAACACATTGTACCACTGTACTTTTCCCTTATTAGACACATCATCAAATACAGTGCCCCATTTCTTATGTTCAAATCCTAGCATATGACTTAATTGGAAAGGCCCAACAATTAAAAATAGTTAAAGGCCTTAAATCATTCAACTATCCTGACAGATTAGCACAACTCTTCTTATACTCAGTAGCCTACTGGCTATTTCGATGTGACATGTGTCTCGGTTTTCAAGCCATGAAAGACCTAGTCCAATTTTACCTCCTATTTCTTTACAAAACCAGTGGGTCTACAAATATCAGTACTAGGGACCTAAATTTACACCAACAAATACACAAGACTTACTGGAGGGATGGATTCCTAACTCAACACATTCTCAGCCTATCAGATAAAGTTACCATTACAGGATAAGCAATATTACTTTGCCTTCAGGGCTAGTCTTGATAATAGGATTGGTAGACATAAATTTAAACCAGGACTATCATGTGCAGCCTTACCTGACTTGGGAGATGGGCACTATTAAGTACTCGTAAAGGGTGGCAAGAACATTTAAGTGTGTCTGCTTAAAGGTATATGTAGCTTGGTCTCTTATGGTCCCTGTGATTGTTTACCTAGTATTGTTCCTATGTTTCCATTCCATGGTAAACTTAATGTGGAAGTAGGCACTCTCATGGCCCAAGGGTCCAAAAAACACATTCTTTATCCTTGAGGCATACAAGCTAGAATTACCTGCACCATGGTCATGCAAAATCCATTTCTTCTGGTATATGCAGATCTGGTCTGCTAAGATCCAGTGTAGGCCTGAGGTCCTTTGTTTTCTCTAGCACTAAAAAAACATGAAATATTATCTTTGCCCTTTCTTGTGCAGTGAGACCTCCTGGAAAGTGTTGTTACCCAACAGGTTTAGCACCTTCTTTCTTGGTACTTGCTTTTGACAGGGTGAGATGTCAAAAGGAAAGTGAAGGTAAGGGTAGTGAGGTTGTGAATGGGATTATATAGTCCTTTTAGATTATACCCATGACTTCCCTATCCTTTGTGATTCCCCGCCATTGAGAAAGGTAGAGGGCTTGATGGCCCCTGACTGCTGGTGCTGCTGTCTACCAAGGGGCTGAATCCAGCCTCCTGGGGAGCTGCAGTTACTTCTACCTTAGGGTGGGCAAAATTGCAAGAATTGGCCTTTGAAGAGGCTGACCTCTTCCAGCATTCTTCTGTTGTTTATCCTGTGGAACATCCCTAAACCATATTCATCATATTCATCTTTGCCTCCTTTCTGTTCTTCTGTATGAATGCTTTGAATTGTGAAGTTGTATTCCCACAGCTATGAAGGTTTTGCCTTTATCCTTTAAATCCTTGATGTATTTTTTCACTTTATCAGTAAAAGAAGTGGATTAGAGACTGGGAAATCTAAAACGGTCACTTTATTTTCTAGTGGAAAATACAACTTGAGCCAGGAGTGCCGAAGCAGGGCTGTGCCAGATCCTGTTTCTCTGGCCACATTATAAATCTTGTACACCATAAGGTTAGCCATATTAGAGGATGTTGTGACCTGGATGTAAGTTCCAGAAAGTCTGTATTTAAGTGCTTAATGACAGGACAATTACAGAACCACTGGTGGTGGACAAGGCACCAGTAAGAATGGTCTAGAATTTTCAATTGTTTTTTATAGGATCACCTATAGCTGGAATGAGCATAGTAATGATTTAAAACCTTAAGGTGTTAGCCACATTAATAGGAATGCACAGAGCATGCAAGTTACATATGCTGTTTGTTACCAGCCCCATCTGGATCAGAGACTTAACAGTAAAAAAGTCTGTGCCTCTTGCACCCCTGAAGAGGTGACCATTTCAATAACAAAACCAAAAAAAAATGTACATCCTTTGTTACAGCAAAGTGCATAATGGTGAAGCAGTCTTTTCATAACTTTAATATAAGTCTTAATGAGTGAATACTTCACAACAATGAATTGTTAAAGCGTGTAAGGCTGTATGGTCATTAACTGCATAACTTTGCATTACTAAGTACAAATGGGATTGAGGGTAATGGAGTGATCCTCACTGTATCAAGCAGATGTCAGATAACATTAAATTATTGTAATGCATCTGGAAACACTGAGCTTGACAGCTAACTGTTAAGATACAAAAAGTCCTATACGTACCGATTCATGCTCGTCTGCAATTCTGTCTTGGTACTGTTTGATTCAGCGATAGCATTTTGAACAGATGTACACCCCCCCCCCCCATGAGCCTGTTTCTTCTCTAACTCCATGTTTGTCTCCCTCTCTCTTTTTCTCAGCCATTGTTAGGGTCTGTACTATTCTTCTTCCAACTCCATTTCTCTCTCTCTCTCTGTCCCTCCCTGATCAATTATTAGGGCCTTCATTTAGTTTAAATCCACACAATATATGCATTCATTCATTCTTCAGGGTTATTGTTTCCCAGTGCTACATCACTAAGCAGGATGGAGTTATTCTCCATGACAGCCCCATCCCAGCCCAACACACACACATTATCACTTCTGGTGTAGGCTCAATCTACCATGAAGAGTAGACACAGGGGGGCAGACGTGGGAACTGGCAACAGCAGGCAATCCAATGCAGTTTCCCTAAGTCCTTGACAGGCATCAGTGCTGCAGACTGACAACTGTGGGGTCCACCAGCCAGAACTCGATTGCATGATTATTTATTTATTTATTTATTTATTTATTTATTTATTTATTTATTTAAAGAAATGATGTTTGAACTCTTGTAGACAACAAACACATTCCAGCATATTTTTCACATCATAACTTCAGAATTGCAAGTCAGGTTGAGAAATTAATTTCTTAAACTTATAAAAATGACAGAGGTCTGAATCACAATTGCAGTGCAAAGCATCTACACTGAACAAATTAGTAGAGTTTAAATAACTCTGCAGTACTTTTGTTTGTGTTTAATGAAAAACAGATTATGTTTCTGTGAAATACAAAGTTGCAATACTTTTAGAAAATCAAGACAGTTTAAATGTTGGAACAAAGCACATTCAACTGGAGTGTCATTCATAAATTCTTAACCCCGAAGTGATACACAAAGCTGTAAACTAAATAGAGTAAATGTACAGATTATAGCCTAGAATGTTGTCTGGATTTATGTTGTGTTTTTCATTCAGACTATATTTTCCATTCACTGTACACGTTTCAATGTTGTAATGGCTTTAAATAAGTTTACATTGACACCTTTCATTGCCAATGGATAGCCTTTGACTTGGTGACTTCAGCTTTGTTATGCTACATTCACTATCATTTCATTAAAGTTTTGAGATTTCTGTGGTCCAATAATTTGTACCATTTACCATGCTGATGTTTCACTGTGTATGCTGCATTAATTTGTCTGTACTGCATACAGTGATTATTATAAACACACACACACGATATGCATACATGTAAGTTGTGTTGTACAGCTGTGTTACTGTATATTCTATACTGATTTTGTTTCCTCTGACCAATTCAATTAGTGTTTGTTGTATTAAGTTGACTGTGTTAAATTCATCTTTTGTTGAACTTCTTGAAATGCCCATGAATAGGTTACTAGTGACCCAATGTAAAAATTATTAACTAGTTAAGTAAGTAAAAAACAAGATGTTAGAACCAAACATATGTTGACCTCTAGAGGCTAAAAACCACAAATGTGAAAACTAATGCATAAATTATGTATTCAAGGGATTTTAGATTTCTACCACATTGGACACTAATGGTACTGCCACGGTGGTACAGCAGTAGCATTGTTGCCTCACAGCAAGAGGTTCTCCTGTTTGATTCTCGGCTGGAGTGCCTTCTGTGTGGAGTTTGCATGTCCTCCCCGCGGTCGAATGGCATTAGAAAGAAATGCTTAAATGGGCGTGCCTTCGTTGAAGGTCGGGCGTCGGGCTGGCAACTCGGCACCATAAAAATCTACTGCTAGTCATTAGCAGATCGGAGTTCCGCTGTGGTGATCCCTAACTGGGAAAAGCCGAAAAGACAAACAAACAAAACCACGTTGGACACAGACACATTATATTTTGACAGTTATTTTAATTTGTTCTGTCTTTATGTGTAGACTGATTGATTATATGATACATAATATGTTAAGATTTAGACTGATTACACAATTGTATTTTTCTCAAATATATTAATTTGTATGCATTCTGTTTTATAAGTCCCTGGTCATTTTTATTTATTTTTTTCTCAGTTTATTGGCTGAAGTGATGCAGTGATGCCAGAGGACCAGATGTTCATCGTGTTTCACTGTTGCAGTCATCACTGCAGGGTTCTTCCTGCTGGCAGGCAGCCCTCGGTCGGCCAGAATCCCAAAGTCTGGGTCCGGCGTCGGCTGTTCAGTCATGCTCCCTGACGTCAGAGCGCCAGGAGTACAAAGCTGCCAGCTGACGCCATGTTCTCCAGTCTTTCTTGCCGTGCGGTGGAAGTAGTTTGCAAGTGACGGTTGGCTGACTCCTGATATTTTTCGTGCTTCATTCCGAAGACTTTCTTCTTCTTCTCAAAGCTAAGTACCCCATGGGGAAACTTTTTTCTTGCTCCAGTCTGATGTCAGAAAAAGTTAATAATTGTATTTCTTGTGGGAAGCAAATACCTCATAAGGATTTCCACTCTTACTGTATTCCTTGTTTAGGCCCTGACCACGACGTAGCTAGATGTCGGTTTTGTGCTAGATTTAACCAACGTACTATTAAGCGGAGATACGATTTTGCTTTTCACTACTTTGGCAGGCGATTTAATTACAATATGTCGTCGGACATGCTTCCGACTACCGGAGTTCACAAACGATGCAAGGATAAGGATAGGCCTCCGAGGTCCAAATCAGATGACGGTTTACAAGCAGAGGCAGCTGCAGGTTCGGCCGTCGTCAGTGAGGCGCTTTCGCAGCCCCTGTCGTTGGCCATTACAAAACTGATTGCCGAAACGGACTCCCACGAGGAGCCAACTAGGCCTTTGAGTACTCCAGGTGCAGGACCTTCGGACAATGCTCCCTCGGATGGGTCCGGAGCCGCTGTGCAGGTACCGGCTTCCGAGGGGGGTTTCAGGCCTACACAGCTTCTGATAAAGGCAAAAGCAAAGACAAAGGCGAAGACTCCTTCTAAATCAAAGACTCAAGCCCAGGCCTCCTCTGATCTGGGACCCAAATCTCAGAAACAAATGCTTAAAATGGCGGAGGACTTACTAACCATGATTAGGGGTTCACATCCCCCTCCAGACAAAAGGCCAAGGCAAGAATTGGATTATGAATCCTCTGATCAGGCATCTATTTCTTCAGTGTCTTCCTCTGAACAGCAATATACTTTCAATCCATATGAGGATTCTGATGCTGAGGAATCCATTCCTTCAGCTTCTCCCCCTGAGGATTTTTCTTTTAGGGAAACTTTACATGACATGAGGGAACATTTTCACTGGGAAGGACAGGAGTACTCTGAATCTAAGAGAAGGCTTAGGGATTTCCTTCTTCTTCCCCAACATAGACCCCTGGCTATTCCTCCTATTTTGGATATTGTGGATGATGTCTTTTCTGAGGCTAATTTAACTCCTGACTCCTTTCCTCCAGCCCCTGCAAAGCCTGACAGATATTACAGGGTCCCTGACTCCCACCAGTTCCTTTATAAAAATCCTGCTGCTGATCCAGAAACCATTTCTCAGGGTCCTAAGGGTGTTAAGGCCGCCTCTGCTAAAAACCCTATTCCGTCAGATAAGGATTCTAGAGCTTTGGAGAGATGGGGCAAAAAAGTGTACACTTCTGCTACTTTATCCATTAGGGCTTTAAATTGTCAATTCCATATGTTAAAATATCAGCAATTTCTGCTGTCTGTTATGAAACAAAAGCTAGGTACCATTTCTGCATGTGCAGATAATAAGGAATTACACGATTTGATGCATGCTACTGAGCAGGTGGGGAAGCATGGCTTACACTGTGGTTTTGATGCCTTGGAGGCTTCATGCAGGGCAGCTGCCACTGGCAAAGTCATTAGAAGGCATGCTTGGTTAAAGGAACAAAACTTGCCTGATCAAGTGAAAGCAAAGTTACTGGATGCTCCTGTTCAGCATAATGTTTTGTTTGGGTCTAAGGCTGAAGAGGTGATAAAGAAAATGGAGGATAAGGCAAAATCCATGCAAACGGTTAAGGATTTCTTACAAGTTCAGCCACCAAGATTTAGCAGAAATTGGCCAACTGAAAATTGGTCCTTTCCCAGCTCAGACAGGCCTCAGAGGGGTAGATATAGGCGCTCCAGAGGGAGGGCCCAAGCACAGACCTAGACAGTGGAGTGCTTCCACCCCCAGGGGTGGAGAGGACAGACCTCAATCTTATAGAAAACAGGCTCAATGACTCCCCCTGCATGGCTCCAGGAACCTCTCTCCTGGAAGCCCCTCTAGGAGGAAAACTCTCTCTTTTTCACCAAAATTGGAGTTACATAACCCAAGACAAGTGGGTTCTGGATGTAGTTTCAAGAGGTTACAATTTCCACTTTCATGCCTTGCCAAGACCAAACGGATGGACAGACTTACCAAAACACCAATGGGCAGAGGCATTAAACCAGGTGGGATCCCTCATGGCTATGAGGGCCATAGAACTGGTTCCACAATCAGAGACGGGGCAAGGCTTTTACTCAAGGCTCTTCCTAGTTCCCAGAAAACAAAATTTCTGGAGACCCATACTGGATCTGTCAGTCTTAAATACTTTCCTGGAGATACCAAAGTTCAAGATGCTTACTCTGCAGCAGCTCCTGCCAATGTTGAGCAAAAATGCATGGATGGTGACATTGGATTTAAAGGAGGTATACCTACACATCCCTATCAGACAGGAGTGCAGAAAATACCTCAGATTCAAGGCTGGCTCGAAACATTACCAATTCTCTGCGCTGCCCTTTGGCTTGTCTACTGCACCCAGGGTCTTCACTGCGTGCCTGGCACCAGTAGTAGCTTACTGCAGACTCAAGAGAATTCAAATTTACCCTTATCTGGACGACTGCCTTATTCAAGCAGACAGCAAGGATGTCTTACTCCAGCACCTGGAATTTGTTCAAAATCTGCTCAAGTACATGGGATTCTCTGTGAACATAAAAAGTCAAATTTGACACCCACACAACAGATAACTTTTCTGGGTGCTCTTCTAAACACAACAACCCAGATGGCATTCCTGACATCCGAAAAACAACTACAGCTGGCTTCAACTTTCAAAACCCTGGCGTTAATGTCTCAGCTAACTGCAAGGAAATTTCTGCAGGCTTTGGGTTATATGACTTCCTGCATCCTTCTCATACCATATGCAAGACTGCATATGAGAAAAATACAATGGTACCTAAAAAGTGTATGGTCCCAGCATTGCCACAGTCTAGACACACAGATTGCTGTCTTGCCTTGCCTACAAAAGGAATTCCATTGGTGGACCATGGCATGTCTTCAAAACAAAGGGAAAGCCTTCAGTCTGCCTCCAGCCAACCAAGTATTAACCACAGACGCCTCGGATTATGCATGGGGAGCCCACTTGCAGGGGACAGGCCTGCAAGGTTTTTGGACAGAGGATCAGAAGCACCTACATATCAATTTAAAAGAGATGTTAGCTGTACAGAATGTCCTCTTGGCTTTCAGGGATCTTCTACAGCCAGGACAATTGCTGATACGGACAGACAACACCACAGTTATGTGGTACATAAACAAGCAAGGGGGTTCACACTCCTACCCCCTTTGCAGACTAGCCATGACTCTGTGGAACACAGCTCTAGCTTGCAAAGTGGATCTACAAGCTCAGTTCCTGCCAGGGAAACAAAATATTCTGGCAGACAGCCTGAGCAGGAACCTGTCAGACCCACACGAGTGGATGCTAGACACTCAAATATTCAAGATGATTACAGAAGCCTGGGGACATAGATCTATTTGCATCCCCCCTCAATTACCAGTTAGAGATTTTTTGCACAAGGACATATCACAAACTAGCATGGAAAGTGGATGCTCTCTCATTCAGTTGGAGGAACCTCTCGGGGTATGCCTTTCCTCCTCTACCTCTTCTTCCACGGGTGTTATTAAAGATCAAGCAGGACAAGCCCAAGATGATTTTACTGGCCCCAAATTGGCCTCGTCAATTTTGGTACTCAACACTGATGAATCTATCCCAGGAGCCTCCTTGGATTCTACCTCAAATTCCAAATCTTTTGACCCAACACCAGGGCCAGGTTCTGCACTCTCATATCAAAACTCTCAGCCTGGCAGTCTGGCGTATTCAGGGTCTATGATTAATCCTACCCTTCCCAAACAGGTCATGGATGTCATCTTAGAAGCCAGACGGCCTAGCACTAGAAAATCTTATGAAGATAAATGGAAGAGATTTTGCACCTGGATGCATGCTCAGGATTCGGATACTCTCATTCCTAATATCCCATTGATTTTACATTACCTGACAGACATGTTACATAAGGGTTTATCCTTCTCCTCCATAAAAATACATGCCTCAGCTATCTCTGCACATTACAATACAGATCCTCCAATCTTTTCGCATCCACTTCTGAAACAATATCTCAGAGGAGCAAAGAATTTAAGGCCCCCTAGGACACCACCCATACCTGCCTGGGACCTCAACTATGTTCTGGAAAAACTCACTCTGCCTCCTTTTGAGCCTGCTGCCACATCTGATATTAAGTATTTATCATGGAAGACAGCTATCCTACTGGCTTTGACTTCAGCCAGGAGAGTCTCGGAGTTACAAGCACTCATGGCTGTGGAACCTTATATTATTTTTCATCAAGACAGGGTGTCTTTAAGGACTAATCCTACTTTCATGCCTAAAGTGGTTTCTAAAGTGGCTTTAAACCAAACTATTCACCTGCCAACTTTTTTCACTAATCCACAAAATAAGGGGGAAAGGATCTTGCATTCCTTGGATGGGCACAGGCAGCTTCGTTTTTACCTGGACAAAACCAAGGATATCAGGAAAACAGAACAACTTTTAGTTATGTACTTACCATAACTTCGGATGTATGGGATCCATCTCGCCTACATTCATAACTGATGGGTTCGGCTCCGACTCAGCCACTATAAAGTAGAACGAAGTCTCTAATTGGCTGGGCTACCCCTTATCCCAGAATGCACCACGCCTGCTTCCCCAGATCTTGTTTGTTCACTTTCATACCTACATCCAGACACAGAGACATACCAGCAACTGTAACAAACTAAAGTCCTTCAAGAGAAAAACTCAGTAAGTAGCAACATTCCCTCTAAATCCAATGGGAAGGGGAAGGAGGCGAGCGTATGAATGTAGGCGAGATGGATCCCATACATCCGAAGTTATGGTAAGTACATAACTAAAAGATGTAATGGGATCATATCTCGCCTACATTCATAACTGATGGGACAGCGTCCCTAGCACCTAAATCCCAGGTGGCTCATTGGAAAACACTCCTGAGAACTGTGGAACCAAAGGAAGCTCTACCTCGAGAAGCCACATCTATCTTGTAATGAGAAATGAAGGTGTGCGGAGAAGTCCAGGTAGCGGCCGCACAGATATCATCTATCGATAATTTGGAGTGGACTGCTACAGAGGTAGCCATTGCCCTGGTAGAATGAGCCCTGACTGGGAAAGGTAGCTCTTTGCCGGACCGTGAATAAATGAAGGTGATGCAATCTTTAATCCATTTGGCTATGGTGGTTTTAGCCACCGGTTGACCCAACCTATTTTCTGCAAATGACACAAACAGCTGATCTGACTTTCGTGTCTGATTGGTCCTACTTAAATAAAAACGCAGTTGTCTGTGAACATCCAACTGATGGAAAATATATTCTGCGCTATTGGAGAATTTGGGAAAAAACACAGGGAGCTCCAAGGATTGTTGAATGCATAAAGGGGATGCTACCTTGGGCAAGAAAGAGGGATTTAACTTGAGGGACACTCTGTCTTTGTGAAAAGTCAAATAAGGAGGATTAGAACAGAGAGCCTGAAGCTCTGAGACCCGCTTGGCAGAGGTTATTGCCACCAAAAGGCGGTTTTCCAAGATAGAAATTTTATATCACAAGTAGCTGCTGGTTCAAAGGGGCGGGCAGTTAAAGAAGCTAGAACCATATTCAGGTCCCAAGGGGGCACAGGATGGGCTACTGGGGGCCGAAGGAGCCACGCTACTTTAAGGAAAGATTTGCAAAGCCTGTTTGCCATTAAGGAAGGCTCAAAGGAGACATGAAAATTAGAGATAGCCGCCAGTTGGACTTTAATTGTGGAAACTGAAGAGCCCAAATAAAACAAAGAAGCCAGGAATTCTAAAACCTGAGGTACTGGGGCAGTAAGGGGATCTATACCTCATTGCTGGGCCCAAAGAGCAAACCTCTTCCACTTGCTGGAATACAGTTTAATAGTGGAAGGTTTGTGAGAAGAGGACAAAATGTGGATGACGTCTGGAGAAAAAGAGTTATCTCTGACTAAGGTTGGAAGTGGAGTAACCAAGCAGCCAACCTCAAGGACCTGAGGGATGGGTGAGACTGTCCCAGCTGATGAGTCAACAGGTCGGGCACCAGGTCCAGAAACCATGGGCCCTCCACCGCATACCTCAAAAGGAAGGGGAACCAAACCTGACGAGGCCAGTGTGGAGCGATCAAAATCATGTCGCTTCCTAGATAAATCGCCTTCTGTATCACCTTTGGGAGAAGGGGAACCGGAGGGAAGGCGTAAAGTAGACCGGGGGGGCCAACTGTGAGCTAGAGCGTCCCTGGGAATCTGCCCCTGAGAAGGAGTCAGAGTGAAGAACTCCCTGCATTTCGCATTGTGAGGGCTGGCGAACAAGTCGCAACAAGGGAGGCCCCACTTGGCGAAGATGTTTGCAGCCACCCTGTCATTGAGGGACCACTCGTGGGGCAACAGGAGAGTCCTGCTCAGCCTGTCTGCAATCACATTGGATTTTCCCGGAATGTGCGTTGCCACTAAGAAACGCTGGGTAGAAATCGCCCAATGCCACACTCTCATGGCCTCTCGGCAAAGAGGGTAGGACCTGGTTCCGCCTTACTTGTTTATGTACCAGACTACCGACATGTTGTCGGATAGGATCGCAATAGTACCCAGGGGAAGAGCATGATGAAGTGCTTGCAACACCAGTAGCACCGCTCTCATTTCCAGGATATTGATATGTAAGTGCGTTTCGTGAGCCTGCCTCATGCCTTAGACAGACCTGTCCAGATAATGACCCCCCCCACCCTATCTGGGAGGCGTCCGTGGTCACCGTGGCGATGGGAGGCTGAAGGGCAAAGGGTCGCCCCTGGTCTAGGTTGGACCGTAGCAGCCACCAACGTAGGTCCCGCCGGCAAATTTCGGTAATCTGGACCAAATGGTTCAAGGGAAGTTCCTGAAAGGACCATTGAACCGACAGTAGCCATTGCAGCACCCGCATGTGCAGCCTGGCTAAGGGGACTAGAAGAATAGTCTAGGCCATCGTGCCCAATAACTGCAGAATCAGTCTGGCCTGAACTCGTGATCTGGGTAACAAGGTTTGAACCTGAGACTGCAAGACCTGAATCCTTTCTACCGGCAAGAATGCCCGCATTCTTCTTGGGTCTAACTCTGCGCCTATAAAGGTAATACGCTGAGACAGCTGCAGCACAGATTTTCCCCAATTGAACGTGATTCCTAGTGAATGACCCAAACTGACTGTGGTCATAAGCGCTCGAACTAATAGATGCTTGGAGGTGGCAGTAAGGAGCCAGTCATCTAAATAGGGAAACACTTGGAATCCTAGACTTCTCAAGTGAGCTGTCACTACTGCCAGACACTTGGTGAACACCCTGGGGGCTGTGGTGAGACCAAAGGGCAGTGCTCGGAACTGGAAATGACTGGTTCCCAGGCGGAAGCGTAAATGACTCCTGGACTCTTGACTTATCAGAATGTGATAGTAAGCATCCTTGAGATCTATGGAGCACATCTAGACATCCTTCTCCAATAACAGGAGAATGGACTGAAGGGTGACCATTCGGAATTTGGATTTTTTTACAAAACGATTCAATGATCTGAGGTCCAAAATGGGCCTTAAGTCCCCTGTCTTTTTTGGCACCAAAAATAGTCTTGAGTAAGTTCCTGATCCGATCTGGTCGGCGGGGACAGGCTGGATGACTCCTTTTCTTAGCAGCTTTGAAACCTCGACCGCTGCTTGATCCCGCTGACTGGGTGGCACATCCGGGATTTTCCTGATAGGAAGAGGGGGGATCTTGATGAAAGGGATGAGATAGCCTCTGGTTATGGTTCGGAGCACCCACTGATCCTTGGTGATAGATTCCCAAGCCTGTGGGTGTTCCACAAAACGACCCCCGACTGGCTCCGGAGATGCGCAGTCGGGCCACGTCTCAGGGACGGGGAGCGTAGGATGGACCACGAAAGGAATCACGGTCTCCAGAGTTACGGGGGCCTCTGCCGCCTCTGGGGCGGCGTCTTCCTGAATCCCCCCCCCCTGCCTCTAGAGGGGTGATCACTCGGTGGAGTAGGGCAAGACCTTTGAGATTTCCTGAACTTTTAGTTATGTACTTACCATAACTTTAGATGTTTGGGATCCATCTCGCCTACATTCTGTACTGATGGGCTCGGAGCCGATCCCTCGGCTCCGACTCGGCATGCTATGCTATAGAGCGAAGCCTCTTATTGGCTGAGCTATTTTCTATCCCAGGATGCACCACCACTAATCCCCCAGATCTTGTTTGTCCGCATTCATGCACACATACATAACTTGTTTATATAACATTGCCAGATGTTTCAAGATGAAACAACAGGATTCGGACCTTCTGATCTCCTCTGATCTCCAAGGAAGGGGGAAGGAGGGTGGGTTATTGGGAATGTAGGCGAGATGGATCCCAAACATCTAAAGTTATGGTAAGTACATAACTAAAAGATGTTATGTGATCCTATCTCGCCTACATTCTGTACTGATGGGACAGCGTCCCTAGCACCTAAATCCTGGGTGGCTCACTGGAAAACACTCCTGAGCACTGTGGAACCAAATGAAGCTCATCCCCTAGATGCCACATCCAATTTGTAGTGAGAAATGAAAGTGTGCGGGGAAGACCACGTAGCCGCAGCACAAATGTCACTAATGGCAAGCCTAGAATGAAATGCTATTGAAGTAGCCATAGCTCTTGTAGAATGAGCTTTGACAGAGGTCGTAAGCTCTTTATGAGAAGAGGAATAAGCTTGAGTAATACAGTCCCTGATCCATTTGGCAATAGTGACCTTTGTGACGGCTTTGCCCAATTTATTATCTGAAAGGGATACAAACAATTGATCTATTTTCCTTGTTTGTTTGGTCCTATCTAAATAAAAACGCAATTGCCTGTGGACATCTAATGTGTGGAATATGTATTCCGCTTTGTTTGAGTACTTTGGAAAGAAAACTGGAAGTTCTAATGACTGTTGTAGGCAAAAACTGGAACAAACCTTAGGGACAAAGGATGGATTTGGCCTGAGAGATACTCTATCTTTGTGAAAAACCAAGTACAGAGGTTTTACAGACAAAGCTTGAAGCTCTGAAACCCTTCTGGCAGAAGTAATCACAACCAGAAAGGCAGTTTTCCATGATAGAAATTTTAAATCACATGTTGCTGCCGGTTCGAAGGGGGAGGAAGTTAAGGCACGTAACACCACATCGAGATCCCATGGAGGAGCAGGATGAGAAATTGGAGGTCGTAAAAGCGCAGCACCTTTCATGAAGGTCTTACATAATCTGTTGCTCATTAAAGGTGGGTTTATAGACTCGTGAAAATTGGAAATAGCTGCCAATTGAACCTTGATGGTAGAGACTGAAGAACCTTGATTGAAAAGGGAAGTTAGAAATTTCAGGACTTCTGATACGGGAATAGTGATGGGATCCAGACCCCGGAGTTGAGCCCAAATAGCAAATCTCTTCCATTTGCTAGAATACAATTTCTTAGTGGCAGACTTGTGGGCCGAAGATAAGATGTGTACAACTTCGGGTCTAAGGTATGATTCCTGACTATAGTCGGAAGAGGAGGAGCCAAGCTGTCAATTTCAAGGTGTGTAGGGACTGGTGGAGTAGTCCCGACTGATGAACTAATAGGTCTGGAATCTGATCCAGGATCCATGGACCGTCCAGTGCATATTTCCGAAGATAGGGGAACCATACCTGACGAGGCCAGTAAGGAGCAACTAAGATCATTTTGCTCCCTAAGTGAGACGCCTTTTGGATCACTGTGGGAAGGAGGGGAACTGGGGGAAAAGCATATAGCAAGCCGGTGGGCCACGGATGGGCTAGTGCGTCCATAGGGCTCTCCCCCGGAGCCGGAGTGAGGAAGAAGAACTTTTTGCACTTCGCATTCAGCGGGGTTGCGAAGAGGTCGCAACAAGGAATTCCCCATTTGCTGAAAATCTGATTTGCAACCGTAATGTTCAGAGACCACTCGTGTGGAGAGAGGATAGTTCTGCTCAGTCTGTCGGCTATCACATTGGACTTGCCAGGAATATGAGTCACCACTAGAAATCATTTGGTCGACACTGCCCACTCCCAAACTCTCATGGCCTCTCTGCAAAGGGGGTATGATCTGGTCCCTCCCTGCTTGTTCAGGTACCAGACTACTGACATGTTGTCGGAGTGAACGGCAATTACACCCTGAGGGAGGTAATCGTGAAGGGCTTGTAGGGACAGAAACACCGCCCTCATTTCTAAGATGTTGATATGAAGTAGGGTCTCTTCCGAATGCCATTTGTCTTGGACTGACCTGCCCAGGGAATGTCCACCCCATCTGGGAGGCGTCCGTAGTCAAAGTGGCCACAGGAGGAGGTGGAACAAAGGGTCGTCCCTGATCCAGATTGGAGGGCACCAGCCACCAGCGAAGGTCCCATTTGCAGGTTTCTGTGATCCATATGAGGTGACTGAGAGGGAGATCCTGAAAGGACCACTGTGTTGAAAGAAGCCACTGGAGAATTCTCATGTGCAACCTTGCTAGGGTAACTAGAAGAACCGTGGCGGACATAGATCCCAATAGCTACAGGACCATTCTGACTGGGGCCTTGGATCTGGGAAGTAAGGCTCGAACTTGAGCCTGTATGGTTTGTATCCTTTCTGTAGGTAGATAGACCCGCATTCAGTTTGAGTCTATCTCTACTCCGATGAATCTTATGCATTGAGATGGCAGCAACACAGACTTTGGCCAATTGAAGGTGATTCCAAGGGAAGTGCCCAGTGATATTGTGGCTTGTAGGCTCCGCAATAGTAGATGCTTGGAGGTGGCAGTCAGGAGCCAGTCGTCTAGATATGGAAACACCTGGAATCCTAGACTTCTCAGGTGAGCAGTCACGACCGCCAAACATTTGGTGAACACCCTGGGGGCTGTGGTGAGACCAAAGGGCAGCGTGCGGAACTGAAAATGACTGTCTCCTAGGCAGAAGCGCAGGTGTCTCCTGGACGCTTGATGTACCATGATATGGTAATAAGCTTCCTTAAGATCTATGGAGCACATCCAAACACCTTTCTCCAGCAGTGGGAGAATGGATTGTAGGGTGACCATTCGGAACTTGGACTTTTTGACTGAACGATTTAGAATGCTGAGATCCAAAATGGGCCTCAAGTCCCCGGTCTTTTTTGGCACCAAAAAGAATCTTGAGTAAGTCCCTAATCTGATCTGGTCTGCGGGGACTGGTTGGATGACTCCTTTTTGAAGCAGCTTTGAAACTTCTAAGGCTGCAATTTCCCGTTGACTGGGTGGCGGGTCCGGGATTTTTTTGGACTGAGGTGGGGAGTAAGAAAAGGGGATGGCGTAACCTCCGGCGATAATTTGAAGCACCCATCGGTCCTGAGTGATACCTTCCCAGGCTTTTAGGTGCCCCGAAAAACGACCCCCGACTGGCTCCGGAGCTGCACAGTCGGGCAATCCCTCAGGGACTGTGAAAGGCTGAAGAGCCATGAAAGGACTCATGGTCTACAGTGTTGCGGGGGCCTCTGCCGCCTCTGGGACGGCATCTTCCAGAAGAATTTCCCCCTCATCTGCCTCTAGAAGGGGGATCGTCCTGCTGTGAGGGATAAGACTTCTGAGATCTATGGAACCACATTTTCCCTCCTCTTTTAGCCTTGGGGTAAGGCCAAAAGGGACTGGAAAATCGTGCCCCTACGGCAGTCAAAGTCTTACCTTCTTGCTCGCAGCGGGTCAATGTGTCCTTTACCTTGGGTCCAAACAAAGAGGACCCATCAAAGGGGGCATCGGCAAAGGAAGACTTGAAGGCCTCCTCAAAATGACACAGGCGGAGCCAGGCTTGCCTCCGTAGAGCAATGCCTGTACCCGCCGCTCTACTCGCCCCTTCGGCCGCATAAGAAATGAGCCTCATGGACGAGTTTGATATGGATGACAGCGTAGCCAACTGAGAGCCAACCATCTGGGCCAGCTGCTCAGGTAGGTTACCCAAGAGGGTATCTGAAAGCTCCTTGATCAGATCCCTCTGAAACCTGGTGAAGTGCGTTAGATGGTTCAGGGACCTTAAAGTAAAGGCCGCTGAACTAAGGGTGCGCTTACCGTACCGATCCATGCTCCTAGACTCCTTATTAGGAGGATGGACAGACGTCGAAGCCTCTGCTACATCTTGCTGGGTAGCAGATGCCACCACCAAGGCATCTACAGCCACACCTTTCGTCAAAAACTCCTTTTCTGGGGGTGCTGACAGGAACTTATTTGGACGAGCAGGCACCGGTTCCACAGAGTCTGGGTGTTCCCACGCCCTTCGACAGATCAAATCTAGGAGCTCGTCGAAGGGCGGAGACACCCAGGAGGTGGAGGGCTGAGCCCCGAAGGCCTTAAGGAACACCGACTCGTCAGCAGAAGGGGGTTTGGATTGCCAGCCACCTCGTTGTTTGAGGGCTTCCAGGATGTCTGCAAAGGAGACATCATCTGAGGACGACTTAGGGGACCCCTCTGCATCATCAAGATCAGTGTCTGACGTGAGAGACTCATCAGGGGAGTCAACGTGCTTCCTCTTGCACAATCTTTTCCTTGGAGGTTCCTCCGAAGAAGCTTCAGAGGGACCTCCAGGAGGGGGGGAACCCCCAGTGGGGGTGACCTCAGGCCCCGGGGCTCCGCTGTCTAAGGACAGGGGGACTGCCAAAGACCCAGTCTCCGTATGCAGGGAAGGTGCTGGAGAGACCGTGGAGGTAGCCAAAGAAGATTTGGCTAAAGCACTCCTCATGGCCCTGAAGGCCGGACCACCAGAATCCTGGGAAGGTCCCACCTCCGTGGCCACAACAGTAGACGGTACCCCCGCAGCCGATGCACCGAGAGGAAGGCTTGGGACCGAAAACATCAGTCCCGAAGCGTTCCCCCCGGGGCCGACAGAGGAGGTCCGCGTACCGAACTCCGACTCGAGAGCCGGGGTTGGAGTAAGGGTCAGGCCCGACACGAAAACCTCTATCGGCTCCACCAGCACCGGCTCCAATGGTGCCGAGGCTGTTGGAGGAGGAACCATAACTACAGGGTGGACCATCAGCTCCGAAGCCGAATGGGCTGGAGCCGAAACTAACTTTTGGAACACAGGAGACTGGAAAAGTCTAAGGAGCACCCTGTCGATGTCCGAATCAGACATCTTGGAGGATCTAAATGAGACCGATCGGGTCCGAACCGACTTCTCCATCGGCTCCAAAGGACTGGGGGACCGGCTCCAAATGGACTCGACCAATATCGGTTCCGGGGGAGATCCCAAAACAATTTCCCTCGGTGCCGAGGAGGGCTTCGGCGCCGAAGGGGAAGAGTCTGAGCCGGCAACCCTCATCGGCTCCAAAATCAGTGGAGCCGATGAAGGTGACCCCCAGTCCTCGGCTCCGAAACCAGAGGAGTCGAGACTGGAGGCATCGAGGCAGACCGTTCCACCCTCGGCTCCGAAGTCCGTGGAGTCGATGGAGAAGCCTGCCTAGGTTTCTTGGCAGTCAGTTCCGACAGACTGGTCGGAGCAGACGCTTTTTTCTTCTTGGTAGGAGAGGAAGAGGAAGATAAGGCCTCCTCGAAGGAGGGTTTAATCAGCCCTTTCAATATTAATTTATTCTTCCTCACTTGGAGGACTCTAGAAGAAAAGGCGTGACACACACTACAGGACTCCTGTAGGTGCTTGGCGCCTAAGCAATATACGCACGAGGAGTGGTCGTCATTTATAGACATTTTATAATCACACCTCGCGCACTTTTTAAACCCAGAGGGTCTATGTTCTTTTGACATACTGACTAACAGGCACTAACAACAAGTCAAAGTAGCAGTATCTGTTCAGTAAAGAAGATTTTACCACAAAACAAAACAATTTTAACCAACTTTGTTTTTTTTTTTTAAACGAGACAATACACTACAATATCAGGAAAAAAATACTGAAAAGGAGGGCCAAGACCCTCTAACTTAAACAGGTACTTGACCTCCTGAAAAAACAAAAGACACTAGATAAAGAATAGGGGAAGGCCCCTCTAACTTAAACGGAAACCTTTCCCTTAATCAAAAACACAATTTTCCACAACAAATGTCAGCAAAACACACTCGTACAACAACAATAGCTGTTAAAACAGCTTTTAGGGTAAGAATAGCAAAATTCCTGACAGGAAACTTTGAAGAAAACAGTACTTAGCTCAGCCAAGTTTGAGACCACGTCCTAGCTTGTAAGCGGCAAATGAGATCTGGGGGATTAGTGGTGGTGCATCCTGGGATAGAAAATAGCTCAGCCAATAAGAGGCTTCGCTCTATAGCATAGCGTGCCGAGTCGGAGCCGAGGGATCGGCTCCGAGCCCATCAGTACGGAATGTAGGCGAGATAGGATCACATAACATCCACATTTTCCCTCCTCTCTGGGCCTTGGGGCAAGGTCTAGAGGGAGCGGAAAAACGGCCCCCACGGCAGTCAAGGTCTTGCCCTCCTGCTCGCACCGAGTCAGTGTGTCCTTCACCTTGGGTCCAAACAGGGAGGACCCATCAAAGGGGGCGTCGGTGAAGGAAGACTTAAAAGCCTCCGCAAAGGGACACAAGCGTAACCAGGCGTGTCTTCTAAGAGCCACGCCTGTTCCCGCTGCTCTACTCGCCCCTTCGGCCACATATGAGATGAGCCTCATGGGCGAGTTGACTATCGAAGATAGGGTAGTCATCTGGGCGCCAACAGTTTGGGCTAACGCCTCAGGAAGATTACCCGTAAGAGACTCACCTAATTCTTTGAGGAGGTCCCATTGGAGCCTGGTAAAATGACAAAGGTAATTCAGCGACCGCAGGGTAAAGGCCGCTGAAGAAAGGGTACGCTTCCCGTACCTATCCATACTCCTGGAATCCTTATTAGGAGGGTGAATAGACGTTGAAGCCTCTGCCACGTCTTGCTGAGTGGCAGATGCCACCACCATCGCATCTACTGCAACTCCTTTGGTCAAAAATTCCTTTTGAGGAGGGGCTGAGAGGAACTTGTTAGGCCTGGCGGGCACCGGTTCCACAGAGTCAGGGTGTTCCCACACCCTTCGAGAAACTAAATCTAGTAATTCATTGAAGGGTGGAGACACCCAGGAGGCGGAGGGCTGGGCCCCAAAAGCCTTGAGGAAGACTGACTCCTCCGCGGAGGGGGTTTTGGACTGCCAATCGCCTCTCTGTCTCAGGATCTCGAGGATATCTGAGAATGAGACGTCATCCTAGGACGATTTTGGGGACCCCTCCGCATCATCGAGATCAGTATCTGAAGTGATAGACTCATCCTGTGAGTCAATGTGCTTCCTCTTGCACAATTTTTTTCTTGGAGGTTCATCTGAAGCAGATTCAGAAGGACCTCCAGGGAGAAGGGAACCCCCCAAGGGGGTATCCTCAGGCCCTGGGGCCCCACTGTCGTGGGAATGAAGCACACCAGAAGCACCATTTCCCAAGTCTAGGGACGGTGAGGTAGAGACTTGCTGAGCCGGCAAGGACATGGCCAGTGCACTCCTCATGGCCTCAAAAGCAGGACCTCCAGACTCTACGGAGGACACCGGTTGAGAGACCACGACGGTACCGGGAGTCCCTGTGGCTGACGCTCCGAGGGGAAGACTAGGCACCAAAGCTACCAGTTCCAAAGTGTTCCCCTCGGCCCCGACCGAGGAAGTCTCGGTACCGAACCCTGACGCCGAGGACAGGGTAGGAATGATGGTCGGAATAGAGAAGCTCCGAGGGAGTCTTGGTTCCGACTGGACAAGTCTGCTCCGCTCTACCATCACCGACTCCAACGGCTCCGAGGAGGTTGGAGGAGGAATCGGATGCGTCGAAGTGGGGACCGGCTCCAGAGCCGAGTGGGCTGGAGCCGGGACCATTTTTGCAAAAACCGGGGACTGGAAAAGCCTCTGGATAACTCTGTCCAAATCTGAGTCTGACAACCTGGAGGATTTAGAGGAAATAGATGGGGGCCGAGACGACTTCTCTCGGCTCCGATAGACCAGGGGACCGGCTCCGAAACGGCTCCAACACCATCGGCACCGGATCCGGAACCATATGAATAAGCATCGGCGCCGAAGGGGACTTCGGGGCCGAGGGAGGAGAGTCTGAGCTGCACACCTCCAATGGCTCCGAGACCAAAGGAGCCGAAGCAGGTGATTCACCTCTCGATCCCCCAACCTGCGGCTCCAACACCAATGGAGCTGAGGAAAGAGGTATCGAGGCAGACCCTTCCACCCGAGGCTCCGAAGCCATTGGAGCCGAGGAAGAAGAGGTCGACCTATGCTTCTTGGAAGTTGGTTCCGACGGACTGGTCAGAGCCGACGACCTTTTCTTTTTAGAAGCTGGAGAGGAAGGAGAAGCCAAATCTTCCTCAAAGGAGGGCTTAATAAGGCCCTTAAGGATCAATTTATTTTTACGTTCTTGAAGGACCCAAGAGGAAAAAGCATGACAAACACTACATGTTTCCTGCAAATGTTTCGGTCCTAAACAATATACGCAAACAGCATGACTATCAGTAATAGACATTTTGTAATTGCACTTGGTGCACTTTTTAAAACCAGAGTTCTGCTCTTTTGACATCCTATCACCCAACTGTCTTTCACCACAAAAGTAACCTTAAAGTAGGGCACGAGCCCTTGACTCAAAAACAGGACTGGCCCGAGATACAGCACACAAAATGGGCAGAAGCCCTCTAACTAAAAACAGGCTTAGCCCGATAAAGCAGGACGTACAGAAGGGCGAAAAACAAACCTTAAAATAGACAAATCAATACCTGACTCACAAACAAGGGCAAGGGCCCTCTAACTTAAACGGGCCTTGCCCGGTAAGTAGAAAAATACCAGTCACACAGAAAAAGGTTCACACACACACGTAAAGCTGTTAAAACAGCTGTTTGTTAAATTAGTGAAGAAAATCCTAGGTCAAAAGACCAAAAAGTAACAAAAAACCACTTAGCTCCAGCTAAGTCGAGACCACGTCTAGCTTGAAAAGCGGCAAACGAGATCTGGGAAAGCAGGCGTGGTGCATTCTGGGATAAGGGGTAGCCCAGCCAATTAGAGACTTCGTTCTACTTTATAGTGGCCGAGTCGGAGCCGATGGATCGGCTCCGAACCCATCAGTTATGAATGTAGGCGAGATAGGATCCCATTACATCTGTTTGTTTCTTATGCGGCAAATTCCCAAGGCAAAGCTATTTCAAAACAGACCATTTCTAAATGGCTTGCTCATGGAATCAGATTTTGTTACTCTCATCATGGAAAGCAAATCCCAGGAAAAATTAGGACTCACTCTACCAGAGCTGCTGCTACTTCAGCTGCCTTTCTCAGGGGAGTACCTACCAAAGATATTTTGGAAGCTGCAACTTGGAGTTCAATGCATACTTTCTCTAAGCACTATAATCTCCCTCTTTATTCTAAGTCTAGGGCAGGCTTTGCTTCTGCAGTCTTGCAGGGCCTTCTAGCCGCCCCTTCTACTCTATAACCACCACCCTTTATCTCAGCTTTGGGATTCAACCCTACAGTGATGACTGCAACAGTGGAACATACAGTTGTGTACACTTACCATAAATGTAGATGTTCGAGTGTCTTCACTGTTGCAGTCTGGGTTACCCACCCTCCTGTCCCCTCTTATACTTTTATTAGTGTGGTTTCCTACTTCACCCTTCTTCTGAGGTGTATTTGCTACAGGGTATGGGGTTTGTTGTATGTTACTTTTTTGTTTTACTATTAGCCTTCACTTTTGGGCACCTGACATCTGGGGCAAGAAAAACTGGAAAACATGGCGTCGGCTGGCAGCTTTGTACTCCTGGCGCTCTGACATCAGGGAGCATGACTGAACAGCCGACGCCAGATCCAGACTTTGGGATTCTGGCCGACCGAGGGCTGCCTGCCGGCAGGAAGAACCCTACAGTGATGACTGCAGCAGTGAAGACACTCGAACATCTACATTTATGGTAAGTGTACATAACTGTACTTTTCAGGCATTGTACAAGTATAAAGAAACTACACAAATACTAAAAAAAGGCACAGGTGCATTAGAAGGAAATTACATCAAGATGTAGTTAACAAAAATTAAGTTTTACAAAATTAAAATACAGACAAAAACAGCTATGCTGAAATTTAATTAGTATGACTGTTAGCCTCACCATCAATGAGCACAATTCTAATTTTCAGCCATAATCACAACAAAAAATGCTTTGCCAGAGACTGACACAAATTATTAAAAAAACATGCATTTTAAAGCTTACTTCGGACTTGACCCCCTGTTTTGGTATTTCCTTAAAAGTTATTCTTAACTTTTCTTTTGGCAGCTATCACTGGATCTTGGTTAGGCACAACAAGGGAAATGAAGGATGGAGGCACTCAGATGGATTTTGTCAAATAATTCATAAGACCTCCTACAGGCTTACCTCTTTCATTCTCTTCCTTTTGCAATGTACATCTTAAAGGCTCTTAGTTCCAGTGACTGGAAATAAATTGGAGCTCTGGCAGAAATAAGCTACAGAGTACTTCCAATGCGCCCATCAGAGGTAATAGAATGAGCCCAAGATTGGTGGCCTCTGGGAGCTCTGCTACTGTGGCAGTAGCAGATCATGGCTGGGGATGTCATAAAGCAGAAAAAGGGCCCAAAGATCAGAAACACTGTGATAAAAAAATGAAACAGAGACAACCATGAAAAGCTTAACAGGTATTTGATGTAAACATTAATCTCTTTTGAAAGCCCTAAAAGGTGGAAGTCAGTGCCAGAGAGTGGAGTTCCAGTCTTGATGAACTGGCAGACTCAACATTCTTAAGAACAGAATAGTGATAACTTCACATCAGGCCTCTCAGACAAAAAACAAACAGCCAAAGAAATCCAAGAAACTTGTGCCGAATTTTTGGTTAGAGAACAGGTTGCTGCAGTTCCAGTTAAAGCCCATAGAAAGTTATGTCTACAAAGCAAACCTCAGAGCCTTGTAGCACCAGAAATATTCTTTAAGACTCTTGACAGTCCTACAGAGCATGGTAACAAATAAGGGGTTTCACAACCAGTCTAAGTTTGCAAAGAAAACCAGACTAGGCCAGTAATGATAAATGTAGATAAGGTTCCTTTCTGCCTTTTTAGTAACATTCGTATTAGAAGAATGTGGTCAGAGTTCTCTGTTTGCGTTCTTTTTCCTCAGTTTTTTTGTTCCTTTAACAGGCAAGGGAGAATACTATTCTTGAGCTTAGATGCATTTCGTACATTATTTTTACTGGCACAATTTTGTAGTTCATATGCTTGAGTGACTTGCATCTTCATGGACTAGGACCTTCAAGTGGCAGAAAAAATAGATGTACAGAATCAAAGATAAGCGATTGTTGGCTAATGGGCAAACGAGGTCACCAAGAGTATGCCTGCATTTCAGAAATTATTTCAGTGTTTAAATGAGTTAGTCTTGGCACTCTGTACAGTAAAACAAAAGAAACACAACAATAAATGCATTAGCATACCTTATTAAGGGCATAGTCCAAACTAAAAGCTGAGAAAAAACGAGGACTTTCTAAAAAGATGGCATTTCAGTGACCCTTGTAAAGAGAGCTCAGAGGTGCATGCTCAAATTAAGAGAGGTGGTAAGTTTCACAGCAGTGGGGCCAAGTGGACAAAACAATCCCAATCCAAAGTCTCAAGACAAGTCCAGGGAACATCTAGCAATCTCACTCCCAACAATGTTTGGCATAAAGGGCACTGAGGCTTCTAGTAAACAGACAGGATTGTGTAGAGCATGGAGTGTAAGTAGCAGGATTTTAAATGGCAATTTTGAATAGCTGGCAATCAGTGCAGTTCAGGAATAATGTAACACTAGAGAGGAACTTCTGTCAAGATCCTAACCATGAAATTCTGTACTCACTGCAAACATGCTGGCAGCTGGAATATCTTATTTGATAAGTATTCAAAGTAATGTTTACAGTATGTATTTATTCCGAGTGTAAGTGCATTCAAAATTGTGTATTTTCACAAAGTGCAATGTGCTGGGGCATGGTGATTGCATTAAATTATTTTGGCACCACTGCTCTTACTTTATGACTCTCCATTAGTATTCTGCAAAAGACAGGTAGCAGCAGAGTAGTACTGAGGACTTTACATGTTTAAATGAACATCCCAAGACACAGTTCTTATTGAAAATGTACATTTAATAAAGTGTTGGTAAAATGATTCTGTATGTTTTTTTAGAAAGTGTTGGTAAAATTATTCTGTAGTTTTTTTAGACTTTTGTGCACGTTTTGCTTTTATGTCTCTTGTATGGTGGAGTAAGAGTAGTTATGAAGAGGGTAGGTACGGATTCACAGATTGCTGAAGCCTTTAGTTTATAGTCTACAAGCAAAACATTGGCTGATTTACATAGCACTTCTTTATATCTTTGTGGCTGTCTTGAAAGTAGAATCGTTTATATGTAGTTTTTATTTATATAAATATAAATTGGCATAAGGAATATGACTGTAACTGAAAAAAGTCATGTAAAAGATATGACTCTCTGTACATTGCCATCCCCCAACACACACAATCTGCCTTGTACAGAATGTTTGGAACACTGATATAAGTTAATCTAATATACATTGACCCTTTTTACTGTATATTTGCCCAGAGACTCTTGGTGATTGTTTAGATTGTTGGCCCCCAAGATGGGTAGTAACAGTTCTTCATAATTAGGCTTCATTTGCGAACTAGGATCACTACATTACCATACTCTAAGGATCATAACGGCCCTTAGAAATATTTACTAAAATATAACCAAAATATTTTAAAGAAGCCTAGGGACTTGTTAACTTTCTAAGCCACGATGCTTCGCTAGGGACGGCTTGCACCTGTCAACCCTGGGCTTTCGGATATTGGCAAAGGCTCTTGCTACCCCCATAGTGCCTTTTTTAGGCAAGGCTCAAAGACAAACCCACCTCCATAGGTATCACAAGGGATAAGAAACTAAGAGTAATGCTACTCAATGCCAGAAGTCTAAACCTCAAGATGCATGCACTCGAAACTCTCCTTAGCATGGAGAACATCGATATCTGTGCAGTAACAGAAACCTGGTTCAGGGCTCCCGAGAGCACCCCAGCACTACAAGGTTATACCTCATACCATGCTTTTCGGCCCCAAAACTTGGACCGAACCACAAAAGGAGGGGGAGTATCGATATATTCATCAAAGATACCCACACCTCCAGGTTGGTGGCAAAGCACAAAGCATCAGAGACTATCCATGTGCAACTAACAGTGGGTAAAACTGCCTTCCAGTTTATAGCCTGCTACAGACTACCCTCCCAAACCCAGGAACCCCACTCGGCCTTTCTGAGAACACTGGAAAAGATGAAGGTCTCTCCAAACACCATTATATTGGGTGACTTCAACTACCCAAACATAGACTGGGAGCATTACTCTAGCTCCAACACCCTAGCCCAAAGGTTCCTAGAATTTATAAACTCAAATGCTATGGAACAACGTGTTACCACTCCCACAAGAGGGGAAAACATACTGGACCTGATCATCACCAAAATGGGGACTCTATGCTCCAGACCAGAAGTGTATCCCTCACTGGTAAGATCAGACCATAAACTAATCTCACTGGATATTCACATCCCGACCCCACCCCCTGCCCAGAAAACCACAGTGAAAAACTTCTCTAAAGCAAATTTCACACTCCTCAAAACCGAGGTGGAATCCTTCAAAGCCCCGGCCTGTGGAAAATACGCCCAGACCGCAGAATCCTTTATAAACGCATTCTATGAACACCTTCAGGAATGCATGGATCATGCGATCCCAAATAAAACCAAGACCCAATCCTCCAAAGGCAGACGTCCTGTCTGGTGGACCCCAGCCATAAACAAACTATACAATAGAAGGAGGAAGCTACTAAATGATAGAGCAAAATCCCAAAAAGGGAAGGCATCACTGATCAGTATTAGCAAAAAACTACAGGCACTCATAAAATTGTCTAAGGCCAGCTTCGAGAGAAAAATTGCACAGGACACTAAGGATAATTACAAGGCTTTCTTTGGTTATGTTAGGAACCTGGGTGGTAATTCCCAGATATGCTCAGAATTAGTCCAAAATGACAAAAAATACACTGAACCCACAGACATTGCCAACATCCTAGCTGACAGGTTCAGCGCAAACTTCTCCCCTCCCCAACAAAAGGGCAAATATCTTTCCCAGCAGAGTGCTGCCTCTCAGACATCTCAGATGCTCAGGTAAGAGCCGCCCTCACCAAAGCAAAAACACAGCATCAATGGGACCAGACGGTGTCCCGGCTGCCCTACATGAACTCCAAGAAGAGCTAAACCCAAACATAAAACTACTGTTCAATCTCAGCCTTACTACAGGATATGTGCCCAAAGAGTGGCGTACAGCAACAGTGGTCCCTCTCCATAAAGGTGGTGCCTCAACGGATCCTGGAAACTATCGCCCCATAAGCCTGACTAGCTTGGTCTGCAAAGCTATGGAAAGGATCATCATGGACCTCATAAATAAAGATATTGGGGACCTACAGACACTGGATCCTACCCAGTTCGGCTTTGTTAAGGGCAGATCCTGCCTCTTAAACCTGGTTGATTTCTTTGAAACAGTCACCAAGGCCATTGACGAGGGGAAGGTGGTCCACACAGCCAACCTGGACCTCGCAAAAGCCTTCGATACAATACCCCACTTAGGCATTATAGATAAGCTCACCAGCTTAAATATAAACCCCTATGTCACTAGATGGATTGCAAACTGGCTCAAGGACAGAACTCACATGGTTAGAATTGCTGGAGCCATGTCAGACTCCAAACCAGTTACAAGTGGTGTCCCACAGGCTCAGTCCTGGGACCTCTCTTGTTCGGTATATATTTCTCTGAGGTACAGGCCAACACGGAAGGACTGTGGCTGACCAAGTTCGCAGATGACTGCAAACTGGGCGCCATAATCAACTCTCCAGCCGACACAAGCATCCTCCAAAAGGGCCTCATAGAAACAGACAACTGGTGCCAGAGCCATGGCCTCAAGCTAAATGCCAAAAATTGTATAGTCATCCCCTTTGGCAAACACAAAGTGCCCACAAATTACCACATAGGTGGTAATCCATTAAGTACAGAAGAAGTAATTAGGGACCTGGGGACCCAAGTTGATAGCAATCTCTCATTTGACCACGTGGCCAAAGTGGTTAGAAAACCATTTTATATAGCCCACCTAATCATGAAGGGATTCACATCTAGATCAGGGGAGGTCATCGTGCCTCTTTACTCATCCCTCATCAGGCCCATAATTGAGTACAATGCTCCTTTTGGGATGTACCTTACCAGACACCTGCAGCAACTGGAAAGACCCCAAAAGTACCTCACCAAGAGGATCAAAGGGCTCAAACAGATGCCATATGCTGCCCGGTTAAAGAAACTCCAGCTCTACTCAGTGGCATACCGCCTGTTCAGAGGTGATCTGTGCCTGACGTATAAAGCCATGTCCAACCTGGAATTAATGGACATGCTGCACCTCAGAAAATCCAAATCCCATCGAGCTACGCTCGAGAGACTTGAACCTCAGCACTGAAATAAATAGGACATGCTGGAGGGACAGATTCATAACCCAGAGGCTCCCTTCACTCTGGAATAAAATCCCAGTCCAGGTTAGGCAGAGTCCCTCATTGACTCTCTTCAAGAGGAATCTTGATGAGTGGATGGGAGATCGTAGGTTTATCCCGGGTATCACTTCTGTGTCACTGTTAGACAGAGGCACAGTATACTAACCTCGAAAAAGGGCATAGCAAAATAAATTTAAAATGGGTGGCGAAAGCCAAACACATTCTGGCTAGGCTTATAAATGCCCTAGGGCATATAGTCTAGTATGAACCTATGAACCTATAAGGATCATTTGGTACAGATGGACAATGGCCGACCACCACTCAAAGGTGTGGAAAACAACACATGTTTAGATAAACATCCCAAGACAATGCTCTTATTGAAAATGTATGTTTAATAAAGTGTTGGTAAAATTATTCATGGTTAGGATCTTGAAAGAAGTTCCTCATGTTACATTATTCCTGAACTGCACTGATTGCCAGCTGCTCCAAACTGCCGTTTAAAATCCTGCTACTTACACTCCATGCTCTACACCAGGAGTGTCCAACCCTTGACCCAGCCGCATGCCCCTCAGAGCTCTTCCATGCTAAATTTAAATTTAAGTTTAATTTACCTTTTTTCCGTGTGTTTACTTTGCTGTTCGCCAACTTTCTTTTTACGTTTTTCATACCAGTGTCTTTCGCTGGTATGCGAGAAAACACCGTTTTATATTACTGGTAAAAGAAAAGCTGATCGTGAAAAGTGGATTTATTATTTTGTTGTGTGCACACCGACTACACTACAACATAGCAAAAGTTAAGTTAAGTATTTTGACACTGTGTCTGCTCCCTTAATTTAGAATGGGTTAAGTCTGGAAGGTGCATTTTGGAGTTATTTTTGTATTAGTGGCCAGTTTGAAAGGGATCTGGCTGAGTGCTGTCTGTATTTCCGAGGGTATACTTGACAATCTGTATTAGGGTCTTGTCTTTAAAGGTGGACAACATCCAGTATTAGATACTGTAAGGGTGGCAGTGACTCATTTCATACTGAAACTAGTGTGGCCGTTGTCCATTCTTTATTGTAGTACATTGGTGTTTTTGTTGTTAGCTCAGTTGATGAAGCATTATTATAATGTGGTATTAGTAGCGGAGTTTGCAACAATAAGGGCAGTTAGTGTTCAATCCTAGGAATTAGTCCATTAATGGCTATGGAACAAAAGAATTGTAACTTTCAGTGTATTTTCAAATAATTGCATGCTTCAAGTGAAGGGAAGTTTATTTTGCTCACACTGTTGTTCAATGTGCAACTGTTTTGTTTTAAATATGTCTGTTAGTGTTTGTGCTACTACAGAATTTGAAAGTAATGTTTGTAGCACAATAAATGGTCTTCTTTCTTTTGGTGCAGGTTCTACTCCCACAGCATGAGATTAATTGCTGATACTGTAGTAGTGCATTTTAAGTGGGGACTGGGATGCTGCACTCCTGAGTGTGTCTTCCTTTGTGTGAGAGACCAACTATAAACCTGTTTTTGATTTGCCATCCATGCTCAGTCTATTACAAAGATGTTTGCCAGCAGCAAACTTTTCGTGTTACAAATCTCTTTAATGTAGAAGTAATCAGATACATTTTACTTCTACACAGATGGTTCATATTGACTTATATTAGTGGATTGTAATGACAGAAGTTTGAGTAGCCTTTTATGGTTGAAATGTTCTGAAATGGATGTTTTGTTTCATTGCTACTGGAAAATGTTTAAAATTGCAAATTTAAAACGCAATATAACAAGGAGTGCTGTATTATACAAGGAATATGATTTAATACAATCAGGAAGGTGAACCAAAGAACACATGCATGGTCCTAAAAATGTAGGCAAGGGCCCTATGATTTGAAAACAGCTCAAAGGTATACTTTATCCACCACTGGCGAGATGCATTTTCTTTGAATGTGAGTTTCAATGGAGTTTCAATGAATGTGAGTTTGAAGAACAGAAAAGTTTACTGTTGTTCATTCTGTTTGTTTTCATTATGAGACTATTGTTTCGTTAACAAATGGTTATCTTTTTTTGTGCGTTAAAATTTGAAATAAAAGTTTTAAATTACTGTAAGTCAAAATATCTGTAGTCATTGGAGAACTAAAGAAAAATAGTATGGTAACTGGGGAGACAAGGCCAAGTAATGCGGCACTGGGGTGGCTGGAGGTGTCTGCTGTGTATGTGGGGCCTGATACCATACACTGCCTAGGGCCCATTTGACCATAATCCAACTCTGCATGTGACATCCCATTGCAAGCATATACTTCTTTCTGTTTTTCTATCCTTCTGCCTAATCCTCTCTACACCTCAATCCTTCCTGTAGACTAGAGTGAGAGCAAGAAGAATATAACATTATTCCTAAGAATTGGAGGTGGTTGTAGGCAAAATGTTGAGGGATCAGTGATGACAGGGATAAGGGCATGTTTAATTTTTTTGTGCAGCTTGACTGTAGTTGTGTTGGTATTTACAGCAAGCTAGCCTAACTACTAGTTCCAAAGTACTGCAAAATCAAACTGTAGCTTTCTAATTATTTCATGAGTTGAATTCCCATACCTAGTGACTGCGTAATGTATGTAGATGTGGTTTTCAAGTGTCAGGAAGTCATTATTAATAAATGAGAATACAATGGCTCCAAGAATGGACACTTGTGGGACTCTGCAAGAAATGTTTCCATTTACTGAGGAATCATAAGCTCCACATGTGGTGTAGGATTGATTGGATGGGTAGTTATGAAACTACTGTAAACCTCTGGAGAGAAGCTGAGTATTGTATACCTATTTAGTAATTGCCTACAACTGACCGTTTCAAAGCCTGTATCGAGGTCAAGAAGTATTGTACCAGTTATCAGACCAGACATGGTACTGTAATTGGAATGGAAGCAGTGTTTGACAGTCATTCGCAAGTGATTCTTTTCCAAGTAATTTTGCTAGTGGGCAACTGTTGGCAGTAGGGTAGAAGTCTGAGGGATATTCAACCGTTAAGAGATTTTCAGTGTCAAATAGTTTCATAATTTTATTAGGTTTAATTAGTTGCTTCACACTTAGGTCCCGAGTAACACATGAGACTTGCAAGTTCATGTGTAGTTCAAACATTTTTAATAATTGTAGTACTACATTAACAGAGTATAACCTAGTACTAGCTTTTTATTTATTAGTACTGGTTGATAATAATTTTATCACTACTACTATTTATGATAGTTTGGATGAACTTGGGTTCTTAGTTTAAACTAGCTAAAATGTCCGTTTTAAACGAAAATACTTTTATGTATTTTATGCATTTTGTTAATTCTAAGAAACTATTGTACTTAATTAATGTTTTTAGTACTGGATGTACTGTTAATGGATTAATTCAAAGGTTTGTACTTGTTAAATTTTTTTTACAAATAAACTAAGATGTTAGATTTAACTGTTTTTTAAATAATTAGAATGAGATATTGAATTTTAGGGCAAATATTATGCATTTATTAATTTATTTATTGTTCAAATTCACCTACAATACAGCCACATTAGTCCACATACCTGGGGTCTTGCTTTTTTTTTTGCTCTTCAGTTAATGTGAGACCCTTTTTTTTTTTTTTTTTTTTTGCTCCTCACTTGCCGTTTGCCCCCAGACCATTTCTGTTGACTCAATGCGGCCCTTGCAACTGAAAAGGTTGGACACCCCTGCTCTACACAATCTTGTCTGTTTAGCAGAAGCCTCGGTGCCCTTTGTCCCAAACATTGTTGGGAGAGAGACTGCTAGATGTTAGCTGGACTTGTCTTGAGACTTTGGGTTGGGATTGTTTTGTCTCCCTGGCCCCAGTGCTGTGAAATCTACCACCTCTCCTAATTTTAGCATGCACCTCTGAGCTCTCTTTACAAGGATCACTGAAATGCCATCTTTTTAGAAAATCCTTGTTTATTGTATTAGCCAAACACTCTCCTTTGCTAGGCCCACTTGTATTTGCTTATGAGTCCCTCCTGTTTACCTCATCTGCTAGTCATCACCCATTGCATAGTCTTTTCTATCCCATAGGAATCACCTTATAGGTTCATAGGTAGGTACTAGGCTATTGGCCCTAGGGCCTTTACAAGCCTAGCCAATACTACTGTTCAGTCATTGTGGGGCTAATGATGCTTTTAGCATTGTTACCACAACATTTTTAGGAATCTAGCAGCAAACTTTGTGTAGTTTTTATTCTTTGAAGGAAAACTTTGGTTATGGATCAGATTATGTTAGCTAGGTCTGTCTTTCCAGTCTTTGTGTTGCAATACTTTAGCCATTATGCTCTAAAATGATTTACTATCATATAGTCGACAGTCAAAAGACATTCCTATCTTAAATGTCGACTAAAATGTTGAACACAGAATGTCGAGAAAGTCAGAATGTCGCAAACACAGTTCATGTTGCGAATTTGTCCTTTCTTGACATCCGTACACTGCAGTCTGACACTGCACACCATGTGATGTGATGATTTTGTAGGGGGCAAGCCCGCCCTGCACCCCCCCACACACCCTGCAAATTATATATTTTAAATCCGAGATCGCACTACAGTGGGGAAAAGGGTAAATTTCCCACTCCCTACTGTACTGCGGTCTCTAGTTACAACATCGACCTCATCTGTGCGAATGCACTGTGCATTCGCTGAACCGTGACTCGCACAACTGAAGGTTTGGCAACACGGATCGGCCAACTGTAATTCGACATCCAGTGGTCGCAGAACCTTCCTTTGGAAATATAAATGTAAACCCTCTAAAATAGGTCTTAAAATGAATATGCATTGCTGTCTCCTACCATTAATGAATCACAAACTGTACACATTCAGTTTTCACCTGCATGGCAGCCATCATAGTCCTCAACTGGAAGAGGCATCAAAGCACAGGATATGTTTGAAGTACTTGAGTCCAGTTTTACTGATGGGATTGTTAAGCTAAAGAGTGAAACAACATTTTAAAAGGCAGCATGGGTGTTATTGGGGTCAAGCCCACCTAACTTCTTTCTAGTTATAATCACTTTTGAGATTACACCAGCCTGTGGGAAAAATTATAATTTTGCTGAACAGTCCCACTGATGAAACTGGTCATGAACATACAACCAGTCAGCCAAAACAAACACTTAGTGATTTGTGTTCTGCTCTTTGTTCCTGTATGATATTTGCACTCACCTGGACTTGCCACTTAATATTGTGCATTTATTCTGAAAGGACAATCACTCTTTCCCGGTATTCCAGTGCCATCTTTTTGCTTAATTTTTTATCCATTCTGAGAAGAAGACAATAAGTTGTTTTTGGTTAAGTGGTCAATGATCTGTTTGTGGATGCACTGTTCAAGAACTTTGGAAAGGATTAACAAGGGGCTATTGGTCTACAACTGGATATGTCAGCTGAGGTCCTGCTTTAATGCAGAAGAATTACTTATGATTGTTTCCACAATACAGGAACACAGAATGCTTCCATTGATTAATTTAGTAACAGTACAGTAGGATATACAATTGTTTCTCTAACTATTTGGCATATTCAGATGGCAAATTTTCTGCTGCTAGAGTGATGAGTTTGAGTTTCTTCTGCATTCGCATTATAGTGTGTAAAGATACAGGATCAAAATTAAATTCTCTTTGGCAAGGACGTTAGCAAGCATACGCTATATACACTATAGCATACACTTGCCTAGCTGGGGGTTAGAAAAACCATCAGGGGAAAAATCCTTTCTTGGACCCTGTCCTCTCCCCACCTGAAAAACCTGCCTCATCTGACCTGCAAGCATGGGAGGAGGGGCAGGGGGGGGTTGTGACCTGACTTGGACTTTTGTGTTATTGGCTGCAGATGTAGTTGGTGTGCTGTTTAATTCCCGTTAAATACAGCTGCAGTCAATTGTTTCCCCTCTCCTACCCTGTTGGCTGCTGTGTACCTGGAGGTGGTGTTCCCGAATCCTGATTCTGATTCCTCAGACCCACCATGCGAACAGTGAGTTCAGATTCATGCTGGTGGTCTATTTGAGTCTTGCCTGGAATAGTACAGCATTTTGTGGCAGTATTTCGTCTGTTTGCACATCCCATAGAGTAAGTCTATTCCAGTTTACCAAAATCCGATTGGTGTATTTCTGCTGTCATGTGCATTTTCACATCATGTCGCTTGAAACCAGACCCGGTCAGAGTCGGATATCCAATGGAATGGAGGACTTCTGTGAGTCAAAAATGAGGAGTGGTTTTAGGAGGTGAGTGACAGGGATTAATTAGTGGGTTTGTTTGCATTTCGGAGAGTAGGTAAGTGCGTGTGTGTGTGTGTGTGTGTGTGTGTGTGTGTATATATGTGTATGTGTGTGTGTGTGTGTGTGTGTGTGTGTGTGTGTGTGTGTGTGTGTGTGTGTGTGTGTGTGTATGTGTGCGTGCGTGTGCATGTGTGTGCGTGTGTGTTTGAGACTGTGACTGAAAGAGAAAGAGACAGATGGAAGGGGGAGAGAGAGAGAGACAGAAAGTAGGAGAGAGGGAGTAAGAGAGAGAGAAAGAGAGATGGAGAGACAAACTTGGAGAAGAGAGAGAAAGAAAGGGAGATGGGGGGGGGGAGGAGTCGCATAGTGTCTTAGCACAAAAAATCTGGACAAAGCCAAATATAATGGGGGTGGGGTAAGGCCCCAAAAATAGGGACAAATTTTAAATATTTCTCTTTTAAACTTAGAAAGTTGCTAGAATAAATGTCTTCTTTTACCATGCATTTTCTGAAGGATATGAAGTCAGAAACTCAAATGCTTTTCATTATATAGCAAATTCAGTCCTCCCTGATTTGTCACAAAAATCCAGAAAAACATAAATTTTTATGAGGAACAGACCAGAAATATGAGTCAAAAATCTGGACAGCTGAGAGATATTGAGAGAGAAGGAGACAGAGGGAAGAGGGGTGAGAGAGAGAGGGAGACATAGCTCTCAACTGTCCAAATTTTTACAGAATGCCCAGATTTTTTACTTATATTTTTGGTCTGTTTCTCATAAAATTGTAGTTTTCTGGCAAATCACCCATAAACTATAGAGGACTAAAGTCAGAAAATAATGGCAGACATTTGATTTTCAGACTTTATATTGGATGGGAGGTTGGCATATGAATCTATATCCTTCAGAAAATTCATGCTAATGCAAAATCTGTTATTCTGTCAACTCTCTAAGTTTGTAACAGCAATATTTAAAAAGTGCCCCTATTTTTGTCCCCCCCCCCCCCCCATAATTGTTTGTGGCTTTGTCTAGATTTCTTGCTTTAAGAGGTTGAGCGGTATGTGGGAAAGAATGGGCTAAAAAGTAGTAGGACAGATTTTGCAGTGTGTATGTGTGTTTGCATTTGTGCATGTCTGTAGGGGCAAGAATGAAGATGGGTGAGTGTATATGTTAATTTATGTATGTACGTGGAAGTGTGTGTGCATGTCTATAGGAGCAAGAATGAAGATAGGTATATGTGTGTGTGTGCGCACTTGCGCGCACGCATGTCATACCTCTCAACTAAACAGATTTGGGTAGAATGTCCAGATGTTTGCCTTATATTGTTGGTCTTTTCCTCATGAAACGTGGTTTTCTGGATAATCACTGAGAATAGAAATGTTTCAGACTCCATAGCCTCCAGAAAACACACAGTAATACAAATTCTGTTGTCTAACAACTTTCTAAGTTTATAAGAGCATCATTTAAAATCTGTCCCTATTTTTGGACCTTTATTCCCCCCATTAATTTAGGCTTTGTCCAGATTTCTTACACTAAGAGCTTGAGAGATATGATGATAAAGTGTCTGTCTGGATTGTTGCACTAGGGGGAATTTATTTATTTATTATTTTTATTTATTTTACATTTGTTAACCGAGTTAGTCCAGCTGAGCATTAGCTCGTTTTCAGTTGAGACCTGAGGAAAAAAGCTCAGCAATCAGTATTAACATTTTACATAAAGTCAGCAAGAAAATTGCACTGGCAGCTAAAACAATTAGAGAAATAACATTTTACAATAAAATTTTACAAAAAACAGTAGAGTACAAATGTTAGAGATCAAACTGCTAAAAGCATTTACAACAAATCATACAGAAAAGCAGTAGAGTATAATGTCAGAATTCTTACAACAAAAACTTAGGTACAATGTTAATATAGGGAAAAAAGTGTTCATTATTTCTAAGTAGTTATATACAGTATAGGTACAATTCCCGCGGTAGTGGTGCTGCGGTAGCATTGTCGCCTCACAGCAAGACGTTGTCCCGTTCGATTCTCAGCTAGAGCGTCTTCTGTGTAGAGGCATGCGTGAATGGGCGTGCCTTCGTTGAAGGTTGTGCATCAGGGCTGGTAACTCGGCATGTAAAAATCCATTACCAAACATTAGCGGACCGGAGTTCCGCTGTGGCGACCCCTAACCGGGATAAGCCAAAAGACACAACAACAACAACATATACAGTATAGGTACAGATGGAGTAGTAAGGTAATGTAGAGGTTAAGCAGTAAGACAGAACAGTAGATGGATATTAAGACAGACAGTGGAAGAGAAAAGAGGGATGAGAGACAAGTTAGGGTTAGGTAGTTTCAGGGAGGATGACTACAATGGCAGGACCATTTATTTATTAGATTTTCTCAAGTGGCTAGTTTGAAATGCTTTGTTTGGTTAAGGGACCTAATTTCTAGGGGTACTTGGTTCCAAGTTGTAGCAGGGTTATAGTTATAAAGTAAACACCCTGATTTGGTTTTGGGTTTATAGATCTATAGGAAGTCTTGGTCTGAGCTACGTAATATCCTGGTTGGGGAATATTTAGTTATAATTGATTGAAGGCTGGGGGAGAAAGATGGTAGATAAGAGGATGGAGTGGATTATTAACAGTTGTAGTAGCAGCAAATGAGGGAATTCAAGCCACTGCAACTGTTTAAGAGATAGGCAATGGTGTGATTTGTAGGTTTGTTTTGCAGCAAATCTGGCAGCTTTATTATACGTAGTTTCAAGTCTGGTTATGAGTGTGGTAAGATTTGTGTATAACTGAGAGCTGTAAAGGAGGGTGGGAAGAAGAAATGCATGAAAGAGAGGTATTCTGGCTGAGTTGGTTAAATGTATTTTGTTTCGGTAAAGGAGTCTGAGTTTCTGGTGAGTCTTTTTGATAGAGGTGGTGATTTGGAGCTCAAATTTAAGCTGATCATCTATTATGACTCCTAGCAGTTTAGTGCTATGATCAGAGGTAATGACAGTGTTATTGCTAGATAGGATAGAAAATGTTTTGAGATCGATGAGGTTTTTTGGGAGGAAGAGAAGAAGCTTAGTTTTCCTAGGGTTGAGAATTAATTTGTTGTCACAAAGCCATGTCTCTATGGTGTTGCATGATGCTTGGGTAGTAGAGTGGAGGTCAAATGGATTGTCAGCAATGATGATGACTGTAGAATCATCAGCATATTGTACAAGTGTGGAGTTGGGACAAGAAGTGTAAAGTACGTTTGTGAAAATATTGAAGAGCAGTAACCCCAGTATGGATCCTTGGGGACAACCATTGGGACGCTTAAAGGGGGAGAAAGAGCAGAGTGCCATTTAACAGGTTGCTGGTGGTTAGAGAGATAGCTGGAAAACCAGGACATGGTGGGAGGAGAGAATCTTAGGTGAGAGAGTTTGTCTAGGAAGAGGGGTTGGGAGACAGTGTCAAAGGCTTTGGACAGGTTGAGGAACAGACATGAGACTAGTTTATTATTGTCACAGGCCAGTGATACAGTATTAATGAAGGATATTAGTGCAGTTGTAGTGCTGTGTTTGGGACGAAATCCATGTTGTATGTGTGTTAGAAGGTTCTGTTGGAGAAGGTATTGCATTATCTGCTTGTGAATGCATTTCTCAAGAATCTTGGAGAGGGGAGACAGTATAGCAATTGGTCTGAAGTTTCATATATCAGAACAATTACCTCCTTTATGTATGGGTAATGTGTAGAAAGTTTTCCATATTGATGGAATGTATGATTCAGAGATAGATCGGTTGATCAGGATGGATACTGGATAGGCTAGGGGTTCAGCAGCTATATGTAGGAAGTAAGAGGGTAGGTTATCAGCTGAGGGGGAGCAGGGTTTGAGTTAGAGATTTAATATATTTAGTTGAGACAGATATAAGAGAGAAAGAGTTAGAAGGAGAAGGAGGGGAAGATGAGAAAGTGGGGGGTTTAGTATTTTTACTAGTAGGGAGGTCATTAATTAAGGTAGTTATTGAATTAATAAAATTATTGTTAAATTCAGTGGCAGTTTCTTCAAAAGTTTTATTTGGGCATCGGTTGGGAGGGAAGGGTTTCCTGGATGCAGTATATGATTGATTGAGTTCCAGAATTTTTTAGGGTCAGATTTTAGGGTAGTGAGAGGGTTTTCATAGAAGTTGATCCTGTCTTTGTTGATAATTTTTTTTTATTTGATTTCTAAGTTCTTTGAAAGTCTGAAGGGGTCTTTGTTTTTGTCCACAATTTCCATATTATTAGCTAGGGAATTAGATAGGGAAGTATGATTCTAGAGGTGTGTGTGTGTGTATGTGAGTGTGTGATGGACAGCACATGTGTGGAAAAATGTGTGTGTGTCCACAAGTCCAAGTGAATGTTGTGGGGTGTGGGGGGGAGGCTTGCTTGACGCTATTGGGTGTTGCATTTCTGTGAATGAGATAATGGCCTAAAAAGTAGGGACAGATTTTTAAATGTTGCTGCTATAAACTTAAAGTTGCTGGAATAACTGGATCTATGTGTGTGTGTGTGTGTGTGGGAAAGAGACAGAGAGAGAGATTACAAAAGCCGAAAAGTAGGGACAGATGTTAAATATTGCTGTTATAAATGTAAAGTTGCTGGAATAACTGGATCTATGTTGGCATGCATTTTGTGTGTGTCTGTTGTGTCTGTGAGACAAAGAGATTACAAAGGCCCAAAAGTAGGCACAGATTTTAAATATTGATCAGAAACCTGGACAGTTGTTAGAATAATTGGATCTGTTGGCATGCATTTTGTGAAGGATATAATATCTGGATTCTGAAAAAAGCAAATCATCATGGTGGGACAAAAGCTTAAAAATAGGGACAGATTTTAAATATTGCTTTTATAGACCTAGAAAGTTGCTGGAATAACTGGATCTATGTCAGCATGCATTTTCTGTGTGGTTGGAATAACTGGATCTGTGTTAGCGTGTATTCTTGTATCGATACATCCATCCATCCTCAACCCCTATTCCCATTTTGCACATGGGTTGGAGTATCACTACTGCAGTGACAATCATCTCAAGTCAAGGTTTATACCACTGAGTGGCTAGCCCTGCCATGGTAGTTCATTTGTACTACACGAGCACACACACACACACACACACACACACACACACACACACACACACACACACACACACACACACACACACACACACACCTATGGCCAGTTTAGAGTGTCCAGTCCACCTATTGCATGTCCTTGGAAAGTGGGAGGAAACTGGAGCACCAGGAGGAAACTAATGTGACTGCAGATAGGACATGCAGACTCCGTACAGAAGGCACCACATCCAAGAATCGAACCAGAGAACCTCTTGCTGTGAGGTGACAATGCTAATCACTGCACCACAGTGGCCACCCGTATTCTTGTATCAATAACTGTCTTTCAGTTTTTCACGGTTAGGGGTCACCACAGCGGAACTCCAGTCTGCTAATGATTGGCAGTGAATTTTTACTGTGTCGAGTTGCCAGGCCGGCACCAAACATTCAAAGAATGCACACCCACACACGCACGCACCTACTTCCATGTCTTTACATTCACTTGACCACAGGGAGGACATGCAGACTCTGCACTGAAGGCACTCCAGCCATGAAATGAACCGGGGAACCTCTTGCTGTGTGACAACAACAATAACCACTGCACCACCGTGGCATCCGTATTCTTGTATCAATAAAGACCCCAAACTGAAGGCAGGTTTTAAGTACTGTAGTTATAAAACTGAGACCTGTTGGAGTAACTACCTGTATTAACGTGCATTTTCTGCATGTGAGACCAAAGACCCAATAATCAGGACAGATTTTAAATATTGCTCTTACAAACTTAGAAAGTTGCTGGAGTAACTGGATCTGTGTTAGCATACATTTGTGTGTGAACAAAGATCTTAAAATAGGGGATGATTTTAAATACCACTGTTATAATCTGAAAACGTTGCTGGAATAGTTGGATCTGTGTTAACATCCATTTTCTGTGTGGTTGGTAGAATACCTGGATCTGTGTTGGCATCCATTTTTGTGTGTGAGCAGACCCAAACACAGGGGCTGATTTTAAATACTGCTGTTATAAGCTGGAAAAGTTGCTGGAATAAGTGGAGCTGTGTTAACATGCATTTTCTGTGTGAGAACAAAGACCCAGTAATGGGGACAGATTTTTAATTTTGCTGTTATATATAAACTTAGAAAGTTGCTGAAGTAACTGTCTCATTGTTAGCATGCATTTTTGTTTGTTTGTGAACATACACAGATTTTAAATTAGAAAGTTGCTAGAGTAACTGGATCTGTGTTAACATGGATTTTCTGTGCAAGAGCAAAGCCACTGTAATGCGGTCAGATTTTATATTTTTTTCTGATATAAATTTAGAAAATTGGTGGAGTGCCTGTGTTAGCATGTATTTTTGTGTGTGTCTGAACATAGACCCAATAATACATGCAGATTTTAAATATTTCTCTTAACTTAGAAAGTTGCTGAAATAAATAGATCTGTGTTAGCATGCATTTTTGATGTGGTAGAGAGGCTTTTTGCAGTGAATAGCTCAGGATGTCTCCCCCCATCTTGATGGAGTTGTTGGCTGCTGCCTATGAATGGTTTAGGCTGCTATTAAGTGCACCTATCCAGAGCAGCCAACAGCCCTGCCTGGTTGGCTTCCCTTTGGACTGGATTGTGGGTTGCATATTGCAAATTGTTTAGGCTGCTTTTTTAAGGCATCAAAACCAGAGCAGATGGCAGGTAGTGGGGGGCATGGTTTGAATGGACCTCTGTGAGACTGATACCTTGATATGGCACAGAGACTTATTACAGTGAATCACTGCTACTAAATGCCAGTTAAGAGTGACCGTGGACATCTCAGACTAAATTTTGGAGGGGCAGCATGGATGCATGGGGTGTAACAGTACCAAACCATAAGAGTACAAATTAAAAAAAAAAAACTGTCTACACCCCTGCTGGGTATAACACTGTTTGAGAAATGGAGGAGCTGCATGTATAAAGGGGGTATTCATTTTGCATGCAATATTGTAAGTTGGTTCTTCTTATAGAGGATTTGGTTGAGTTTGTTTCCTAGGTTTATTTACAGTATTGGTGAAGATCCACTATGCTTTGGGGTTATACATCTATGAAAACTGTAATTTGCTGAAGTAGTTCTCTTAGCTTTATGAAGTGCATTTATTCCTGTACTGTTGTAAATTACATGATGCTGACTCTTTTTCTCCATTGTTTCCACTCCTTGTCTCAAAATGACATCAGTTGATTAGTTTCTGCTGTTCATCTGACTAAATTCTTTTTTTCATAAGAGAGCTAGTTCCTTTTAGAATGCCTGGAAATGTTTGACTGAAATAGGTTACAGCTTCATCAAGTGGGAAGTATTTTATTGGAATTCAGATGCATTCCTTAAGTTGAGCATTAAATAGGCAATCTTGGAAAGATTGATTGGAGTGAACCAATTTCTAAGATCATTAGATTATTTTTTACTATAACTTACGAAACATGGCGGTGATCACTTATGAAGTTAGGTAAAACTTTGCCCTGAGTTATATATACTTCCGGTCTGTTTTTAATATCCAGTCTGTTATACCTCCTTTCCATCTTGATTTTTCTGTTCTGCTTGCTTCTGTGATTAGACGTGTAAAGCACAAAAAATACTGTAGACATTATACCGGAATTATTAGCGTAAAATTCCTTTATTCACCGCTTTTGTCATGCGACTTCATCAGAATGAAAACATTTTTCAAATTCAAGTCCATTTATACAACACACTAGCCAATATCTAACACGTCTAAAAGAATAATGTTTTGTAGCCAATTTGTTTGACATTTAAGGGTGGCAGAGATTTGAGCCAGTCTGTGATGACATCTCCTAGTGTCATAATGCATTATTTTGTGTTTGTTGATAACCAGGATAATACATCCTCAGATGTATTGATGTTTGTTGCCACGTTTGGTTGCATGTATGTAACAGCTACATGGAGTATTTTACATGGATTTCATTTTAGGCTTTTGGTAAGTATTTATGCTTGATCAGAAGTATGGATAGCATGTTGCCAGGTAGTTGTTTTAGTTGGTTTGAGTATAATATTGCAATTTTGCTAGCTCGGTTTGTTAAGTTGTCAGGTATTACTGTATTACAACTTGCTGGCAGAATTTCTTCATGTTTTATGTTTGTTTTTAGCAAAGTCTTGTTAATGCTTAATGTTTCAAGAATCAAGTTGTTAATCCAGTTGTGTAGTTCAAATATTTTGTCCCAAATACTTCTGGCATTGATATGTGTTATTCTTATTCTGTTAAGTTTAAGATTCTGCAGAATAGTGTTAGCTTTATTTCAAAGTTTGTTCTCTCTGCATTGAATCTGATGTAACTACAAAGTAGGAGTTTATGAGTAAGCGTATATGGGAATTTTTTTTTCTTGTAGTAAATGTTGCCTTAGTTTGAAGAATAATTCAGTTGATTTTTTATGTATGGTGGAGATACATTATCCATTATACATATACATATATATATATATATATATATATATATATATTATACATTATGATTATTTTGTTAACCAGGTAAACCCACTATGTACAAGTACCTATTTTCAGGAGTGACCCAGGAGCACTGTACTTAAAAAACACAGAGTCAACAGTAGGCAAATGGAGACTGACTAAATCAAACCCAGGACTACAGGATAAAGGTTGCTAGAGTTTATAGCCTTAATCCTTGGTGCTAAATTGCCAGACTAGTACTGACTAGTCACCTGGTATCAGACTACAGCAAAGCCTTCCACTACTAATTGTACGGGTCTATGTTAGAACATTGAAAACTACAAATATCGAACGACCTAAAGGCTGAAAAATGCTGGACCTCGAACTCGCTATTGTGGGTGGTCCCCCACTAAAAATATATATATATACATATATACATATATATATATATATATATATATATATATATATATACATACACACACATATATATATATATATATATATATATATATATATATATATATATACATACACATATACATATATATATATATATATATATATATATATATATATATATATATATACACCAACTCTGAAATCGTACTACTGTGAGGAAAGGGCAAATATTTTGATCTTCACTGTACTGCAATCTCACAAAAAGCATATCGAGGTCCGGCATCTTCGGTCTTTAGGCCGTTCGACATTTATAGTTTTCAATGTAGTAATAGGAACCCTAATTATACTTTCTACTACTCTTACAGGATAGGTATTTCTTCACAAAACAAAAAAAAACAACTCAAAACCTAGCTCAACCTTATGGTTCATACAAGAACTAGAAAAAAGGGATGCAGCTTGGTGCAGTTAGAAACACAACAATACCCCCACAGATGTGGAAACAGTACTCTTCATTCCTCTTTACGGCAAATTTTCCTACAGGGTTGGTGTTGTTTAGAATTAGTTGTATTGATCTGTGTGCTTGCTAGTGGCAGCAATGCTAAGGGAAAGAAATTTGTCAGAAATAAATATTCCTTTCTCCTCCTCCTTGTCACCATAAATAAAATTTGTTCTGAAGTTCACAGTGTCTCACTGACAGCTACTCTACAGCTATGCTAATGGGGTTGCTAGATTTTCATTGCTCTGTAAGCATTGTCATGCCTTGCACTGACTTGCTGGCAGTGGGGTGTCGTTTTTTTTTCATTAGCTGTTATTTACCACCACAGAAAAAAGTGTCTTACTGTGATTGCGCTTTGACCAGCTGACCTTTCTAGCTGGTTGTGCTAGAATCAATTCTATTTGTATTGCATTCATACACACTAAACTTAGCGACACAGATCAAGTCTTACGGTTAGTCAGTCATCAACTTTTACATACCACCAAGTTTACAGAAGAAAGAAGCATAGATTTTGATAAGAGATCACAGCACTGAACATGTTTGCTGGTAAACTGCATGTCCTACTTATTTTATCTATTTATCAGCCAGGTACATACACTGATCCAGCACAAACCAGTATCAGTCATAACTCAATTAACAGGCATTTAAAATAATTGATTTATTGGCATTTGATTACCGGGAAAGTCCAACTTGGTAGAAGCCCATTTTCAGTGGAGACCGGCAGAGAAAAGCTCCAAATTATTACAAAGCATTTTAAGAACAGTAATTTTACAATCTTCAAAAGTAAAACAAAAACATCTCCAACTTCCAACTTAAATAATTATAACAAATTAGACATATTATAAAAACATTGGTTAAGAATCGATACAAGTTATATGACAGTTATTTAATATTTAGAGAGATTTTAGAAAGGCAAGATAGTCTAATGCAAACACACAGATATAAACAATAGTAAAGTCAAACAAGTTGTTTGATCACATTGGTTACATGATAAAAAAAAGATAGGGCTCTTGGCTTCTTTGAGTCAGCTGTAGGATAGGATTAATGCCAGTAATATGGTAACTGTGACCTAAATGGGGGTCTACAGTGGCAAATAGCCCAGTCAGTCATAAATGTGTACATTATTTCTGTGTATCTTCTGGTCATCCGAGTACCTTATGCATGTTGGAAAGGTATCTCAAGTAGAGGGCGCTAAGATGGAGAACATACAGTCATGATGGTTCCTCGGATTTCTGAGAAAGGTGAAACCACTGATACAAGACTACTGCAGTTTCCTCATTACAAACTTACTGGCAAGAGGCAGACACTAGCACTAATCAAAGAACTGAAACCTTGGAAGTAAGGGTCCAGACCAGCTCCCATACTCTTTAAAGTATAACTCAGTCAGTGTGCTGCAACAGTCACACAGTGTTACTTCTTTGGGGTAGAAGAAGCAAGATATCAGAACATTTTTATCAAAGATTGTAAATTGCCTATAATGTTTCTGTGATGCTGAGAGATCGAAGAATGACCCGTACCTCAGTTGCAGCATAAGAGTTACACCCCCCTACCCCACATACACAAACATTCACACACCCCAACACCATCAAAGGCAACCATAACATTTGGGTTTAGACACCAATTTCCATACATCATCAAGATATGTGGTGTCTCAAGAAAAAGTTTTAGTTTACCAACACTCCCAAGGTAGATGAAATGTTCCATATTTTCTAGGGGACCAACAAAACCAGAGGAGACTGCCCAGCTTTTGTTTTCAATCATTATTATTAAATGTTTTTGTATGACTGAGGGATTAAGATATGACTGTATGTGGTCTTTTACTGGATAAGAAAAACTCCTCATACCACCAAATAACTGTTGTAAAGTAAAACAATACACTGATTGATGGGAAGTCTGCACTAAGGTTATTACTAAAGAGTGAACAAACGGGATATGAAGACTGAACCTTGGGAATTCAACAGGAATTGGGGAAATAGTGTCACAATGCCTGTTTCTAATTTACTACTATCCAGTGAGGTAGGACAGACTCAAGCAAAGTATCTGATACAGACTTTAGTAAAATGTAGTGATCTATAAATAAGTTCAAAAGCCTTAGAAATGACAAACAAGATATCTCCTGTAGAGTGTGTTTTGCTGTTCATTAAATAGCAAGATGCAGCTAGGCTGTGTGTGTGCTTCCCCTGGGTGAACTTAAACTGTTGGTCTGACAGAATCCCATATGTGTCTATATGGTCTAGGACATAGTCTGTGGCCTATGTTTTCAAGATGCTCGTGAGGACAGGTTAATACTGTGATAAGTGGTCTTCTTCTTCTTCTTTCAGCTTTTCCCGGTTAGGTGTCGCCACAGTGGATCACCTGTCTGCTCATGATTGGCAGTGGAGTTTTACAGTGTCGAGTTGCCCGCCCGGCGCCCAACCTTCCACAGAAGGCACACAAACACACGCACTCACACCTAGGGCCAATCTAGAGTGTCCAATCCATCTACAGCATGTCTTTGATAAGTGGTACTAATCAGGAATGTTGAGAACACAGAATCACTGTAACATCCTTTCATAAAGATGGGATCTTAGCACAGGTCTTGTCATCTCACCATTCATGTGCTGATAATGGATGGCAGTATGCAGTTTTGAAATCAGTTACTGTTTTGACTTATTCTAAACATCCAGAACTTCTTTGTGTGTGAAATAATGCCTCCTTGTATCTTATCCAAGTCCCTCACCTTATATCCTATAGTTTCTTGTTCTTATAAATTTATTTTTTTTAAGGTGGTACCCACTAGAATGTTACAGAGCTATGGTCTTCAGGGAACTTTGTCATGCCCCTTCCCTGCCTTCTTTCTTCAACATTGAGATGTTAAGCTGCTCTAATCTTATACTACTTTTGATGCAGATCACTCAACACTCTGTTGCCCTCCTCAGAACTACCTGTATTTTGTCAGTGTGTTTACAGTGACAAGGAGTCCAGAGATGCATATAAACAAACTCTACCAAATGGGACATATGAGCTTTCTCTAAAAAGGACTTCTCATTTTCTATCAGTGAAGCTTCTTCTTCTATATTCCAGTATTCTGTCAGGCATCTTGCTGGCCTTCACATTGCATGTCAGTTTGAGGTCATCTGCTATGACTGCTCCAGGCTCTTTTGTTCATTTGTTGCTTCAGTTTGTTGTTTCAATTTGTCCCATCGTTGTGTTTCTGCCTTTTTTTCTCTGCACTGTCTTTAAAACATCATGCTTTAGAACATTACTCCAACCTTACAGTATTACTCTTCCTTTGTGTACCTCCCTTTGTATCAACCTTGCTGTGTAATGTGTCATCAGGAAAAGAAGGTTAAACATTTACTTCTTTGAGGTCACTTACAAAGGTATGTAAAAGACTAGGTCCATTAATGAATGTCATAGCTCACTTTGTTTAACAATCAGCTCATGAAAGTAAATTCTATTTTTATAATTATCTTTTTGTCTAGCTAATGATGTAGCATATGAGTGTCTCCAAGTCCACTAACATTTTATATGGTGCCATATCACATGCCTTCTTAAGCAAGCAGCACATGCTGACCTTTTCTGATCTAAAGTTCTGCTTATTTTAATGTTCTGTGTACCCTTCCCAACAAAGAATTTTCATTACATTTCTCTAATATGTCTTTCATTCTTTCTGTGGATTCATGCTGCTTTTGTTCATGTGCTCCGCTGCTTCCATATACTGGATTTTTTTCTTTCAAATGTGATTCCATTGTTTTTCCCTAAAACTGATATGAAAATGACGAACACCAGTAATTTCCAGTCTGTGTTTTGCTCCTGCTTTTACAAGGCAGAAATACATGTATCCGCTTTCATTCGGGAATGTTTTACTTAAAACATGCTTCATGATATTACCAGTATTACCCTCAAGTTTCCATTACACCCAACACTGATCTGTTCACCTTTAATCTTTTCAGTCTTTTTTTCAGGACCTTTTTTCTTTCATGAAATATCTGTCAGCGTCCTCAGCCTGGGCACTACTTAAGGTTGCGTTTTGGTAAAGATGACTTTTCTTCCTTCATGTGTAGTTGGTATTCATTCATCAGAACTGCTACTGGTCTTGTCAGACCCCTTTTAAGTATCTTCTGTTTGTTTTTACTCCCTTATGTATCTATAAAATGTTTTAGTAACCTCCTCAATGGAAACAGGTATTGTTTCATTCCCTAAGGCATTTTGCTATTCTAAGTGCTGTTTGTTTATTCTGATTTAATTACCCTTCCTCTCTTTTGTGTTTCCAAATACCTCTTTAACTTGTATGTTTTCCCACACCTTTGAAGGCACCTCATTTGAGAACTACACCCCCTCTTTGTTTAGATTTGCACATCTGTTTCACACAGAGGCTGGTTGCTTCTGTGTTGTTAGTTCTGATGCATCTCTATTGTTTTTTGCTGTAACCTTTACACCTATCAGTTAATCATTCTTAGGCATGGTTTGCAGTTATCAGACAGCTTTATCACCTTATTTCTTCCAGCTGGGCTTTGTTTATTTGTTTACATTTAGAAATCTGGTGAGGACTGACTGCAAGTGACTGTTTTCAGAACTAATGTGAGCTAAGACATAAGAGGTAAGAAGCAAAAAGTAAAAGGCAAGCAATGTGCATGAAAAAAAGCAATTGTGCCTTCAGCTAGGCAGCAGTGCAGTATCAAATATGTATTTATTATTTATGTTGGGTTGTTAACCGGGTAGGTAGGGTGGTCCATGGACCCTTTTCAACCATGGTCTAGGCCAATAGGCAATGCCACTTTGAACACACTAACAGTAGAACTCAAACAGTAAAAATGCTGCATGCAAATGAACACAATAGAAACTGCATAAAATAAGCATAAATACAACAAGAAATTAATACAAAAGAACTACCACATCAGAGCTAGCCACCCGGCAGTGTAAACCTTGGCTCCAGATGAATGTCACTGTTGAACTGACACCCAGACCCCTTCTGCAAAAATGGGAAAAGGGGTTGTGGATGGATGGATGCACACAAACATAAAAAATTACTGATCTTTAGGGTACAGAACATTTTGTCACAAGTACTATTCAAACAGCTATGTACATGCAGGAGTTATTGTTGTGTCTTTCGGCTTTTCCCGGTTAGGGGTCGCCACAGCGGAACTCCGGTCCGCTAATAATTGGTAGTTGATTTTTACGTGCCGAGTTACCAGCCCTGATGCACAACCTTCAACGAAGGTACGCCCATTCATGCATGTCTCCATGCAGAAGACGCTCTAGCTTAGAATTGAACCGAACAGTGTCTTACTGTGAGGCGACAACGCTACCGCAGCATCACCACTGCGGGTTGTGTACATGCAGGAGTAGCTGATCTTAATGATAATAAATAAGATTGGGGTTATCCTGCTGGCGGGCTACCCTCACGAAGAACATCTGAGTTTTCACATGTATCCTATCCTGTGTTTTTCTTGCAGAACTCCCATACGACTATTCATGCAGACAAACAAAACATCATCATGTTTATTCAACTCTTTCGGCTTTTCCCAGTTAGGGGTCACCACAGTGGATCACCGGTCCGCTTATGACTGGCAGTGGATTTTTACGGTGCCGAGTTGCCAGCCCTGCTAAATATGCAGTTAGGAATAACATGTAGAAAGGATCTTACAGATCATACCTGTCAACCTCTAAGCACAAAAAAACAGGATAAAGCTAAAAATGGGAGACAAATTTTGAATATTGCTCTTATAAACTTAGAAAGTTGCTACAATAAAAGTTTGGCTTTGCATTCGAACACTACCCCACTGGATTTGCAGTCGTAAGGGCCACCCAACCCCTCCCAAGACCCAGTAGTGGAGTCTGCATGTCCTCCCTGTGATTGATGAATCATTTTAAGTAGAGTTGCTGCTACTGAGATTTGTCTGCATACATCAACTGGACATAAGCTGATTTAAGTATATTTCCTTCATTTTATTGTGGTTGTTATAACTTGGGGACTGATTTCTCAGATCTAGCTCTGTTGAAACTGTCTTGTGTGTGTGTCTGAAGCTCTGCACTAGTTGTTAAACTGCACTGAAATTCCTTTAAGTGTTAATTAGCTTGGGGGGTTTTCTGATAACTTTAAAACCTGTGTTGGTTACATCTCTGGTAATCATTTTAAGTAGAGTTGCTGCTACTGAGATTTGTCTGCATACATCAACTGGACATAAGCTGATTTAAGTATATTTCCTTCATTTTATTGTGGTTGTTATAACTTGGGGACTGATTTCTCAGATCTAGCTCTGTTGAAACTGTCTTGTGTGTGTGTCTGAAGCTCTGCACTAGTTGTTAAACTGCACTGAAATTCCTTTAAGTGTTAATTAGCTTGGGGGGGTTTCTGATAACTTTAAAACCTGTGTTGGTTACATCTCTGGTAATCATTTTAAGTAGAGTTGCTGCTACTGAGATTTGTCTGCATACATCAACTGGACATAAGCTGATTTAAGTATATTTCCTTCATTTTATTGTGGTTGTTATAACTTGGGGACTGATTTCTCAGATCTAGCTCTGTTGAAACTGTCTTGTGTGTGTGTCTGAAACTCTGCACTAGTTGTTAAACTGCACTGAAATTCCTTTAAGTGTTAATTAGCTTGGGGTTTTCTGATAACTTTAAAACCTGTGTTGGTTACATCTCTGGTAATCATTTTAAGTAGAGTTGCTGCTACTGAGATTTGTCTGCATACATCAACTGGACATAAGCTGATTTAAGTATATTTCCTTCATTTTATTGTGGTTGTTATAACTTGGGGACTGATTTCTCAGATCTAGCTCTGTTGAAACTGTCTTGTGTGTGTGTCTGAAACTCTGCACTAGTTGTTAAACTGCACTGAAATTCCTTTAAGTGTTAATTAGCTTGGGGGTTTTCTGATAACTTTAAAACCTGTGTTGGTTACATCTCTGGTAATCATTTTAAGTAGAGTTGCTGCTACTGAGATTTGTCTGCATACATCAACTGGACATAAGCTGATTTAAGTATATTTCCTTCATTTTATTGTGGTTGTTATAACTTGGGGACTGATTTCTCAGATCTAGCTCTGTTGAAACTGTCTTCCCCACCCTGTTCTTGGATGTAGTTTAAATTTGGTGGCTTTTGCAGTGCCCCACTGTAGATTTGATCTAGGACACTCCCCCAGTCCCTTCTCTTTACCGCATTCTCTCTAATAAACCCTTTCTGCACTTGCTTTTAGTCCTTTTTAATTTAATTACATTTTTTCATACGTGTGTGGACTAATATTGCTACATACTCAAGTGTGCCAGCTTGCACTGCATGTGAATTGTTTTTATAGCATTTACTGTCTGTTTTTTTCCTTGTCGCTGTAAAAAAAAAAAAAAATTCTCTTGTTTTCCTGCCTTACTGAACTAGAGTAGTCCAGTTTCAGAGTTGCTGATCCCTGGGCTTTGTTTTTAGTTCCTGTTACTGATCCATTGCCTTATTAGGAAGGAGGGAAGTTTCTTTGCTTACCAGTGGGAGTGAGAAGCACTGAGCGGCCTTTTTGTCCGATTTGGTGAAGTTTCAGCCAGAAACTAGTAGTCCATTGGTCGTTTTGGGCCAGTTCTAGCTCCTTTCAGCCCCCTGCTATAAAACACGCTAAACACGCGTTTTCCAGCTTGTACCAACTCAGCACAGATCCTCGTGGTGGCCTGCAGAGTGATCCAAGCAGCAGAGAGCTAAAAGAGTGACTTTCTACCAGATATAAGTATTTTATGTGGCTTTCCCACTGTTATTAAGCTAGCGACTGCATTTCGCCTGTTTTACTGCTACTTTAAGTGATTTCTGCATTTTACACTGTTTATTGCACTTTAAGTTACTAATTGTTGCAAATTGTTTCTGTAGGCTACACACTAAAGTCGCTAGCCGATTTACAGCATTTATAGCATTTACTGTCTGTTTTTTCCTTGTCTCTGTAATAAAACAAAAATCTCTTGTTTTCCGCCTTACTGAACTAGAGTAGTCCAGTTTCAGAGTTGCTGATCCCTGGGCTTTGTTTTTAGTTCCTGTTACTGATCCATTGCCTTATTAGGGAGGAGGGAAGTTTCTTTGCTTACCAGTGGGAGTGGGAAGCACTGAGCAGCCTTTCTGTCCGATTTGGTGAAGCTTCAGCCGGAAACTAGTAGTCCATTGGTCGTTTTGGGCCAATTCCTAGCTCCTTTCAGCCCCTGCTATAAAACACGCTAAACACGCGTTTTTCCAGCTTGTACCAACTCAGCACAGATCCTCGTGGTGGCCTGCAGAGTGATCCAAGCAGCAGAGAGCTAAAAGAGTGACTTTCTACCAGATATAAGTATTTTTGTGGCTTTCCCACTGTTATTAAGCTAGCGACTGCATTTTGCCTGTTTTACTGCTACTTTAAGTGATTTCTGCATTTTACACTGTTTATTGCACTTTAAGTTACTAATTGTTGCAAATTGTTTCTGTAGGCTACACACTAAAGTGCGCTAGCCGATTTACAGCATTTATAGCATTTACTGTCTGTTTTTTCCTTGTCACTGTAATAAAACAAAAAAACTCTCTTGTTTTCCCGCCTTACTGAACTAGAGTAGTCCAGTTTCAGAGTTGCTGATCCCTGGGCTTTGTTTTTAGTTCCTGTTACTGATCCATTGCCTTATTAGGGAGGAGGGAAGTTTCTTTGCTTACCAGTGGGAGTGGGAAGCACTGAGCAGCCTTTCTGTCCGATTTGGTGAAGTTTCAGCCGGAAACTAGTAGTCCATTGGTCGCTTTGGGCCAATTCCTAGCTCCTTTCAGCCCCTGCTATAAAACACGCTAAACACGCGTTTTTCCAGCTTGTACCAACTCAGCACAGATCCTCGTGGTGGCCTGCAGAGTGATCCAAGCAGCAGAGAGCTAAAAGAGTGACTTTCTACCAGATATAAGTATTTTGTGGCTTTCCCACTGTTATTAAGCTAGCGACTGCATTCGACTGTTTTACTGCTACTTTAAGTGATTTCTGCATTTTACACTTTTTATTGCACTTTAAGTTACTAATTGTTGCAAATTGTTTCTGTAGGCTACACACTAAAGTGCGCTAGCCGATTTACAGCATTTATAGCATTTACTGTCTGTTTTTTTCCTTGTCTCTGTAATAAAACAAAAAATCTCTTGTTTTCCGCCTTACTGAACTAGAGTAGTCCAGTTTCAGAGTTGCTGATCCCTGGGCTTTGTTTTAGTTCCTGTTACTGATCCATTGCCTTATTAGGGAGGAGGGAAGTTTCTTTGCTTACCAGTGGGAGTGGGAAGCACTGAGCAGCCTTTCTGTCCGATTTGGTGAAGTTTCAGCCAGAAACTAGTAGTCCATTGGTCGCTTTGGGCCAATCCTAGCTCCTTTCAGCTTTCAGCCCCTGCTATAAAACACGCTAAACACGCGTTTTCCAGCTTGTACCAACTCAGCACAGATCCTCGTGGTGGCCTGCAGAGTGATCCAAGCAGCAGAGAGCTAAAAGAGTGACTTTCTACCAGATATAAGTATTTTTGTGGCTTTCCCACTGTTATTTAAGCTAGCGACTGCATTTCGCCTGTTTTACTGCTACTTTAAGTGATTTCTGCATTTTACACTGTTTATTGCACTTTAAGTTACTAATTGTTGCAAATTGTTTCTGTAGGCTACACACTAAAGTGCTAGCCGATTTACAGCATTTATAGCATTTACTGTTTTTTTCCTTGTCTCTGTAATAAAACAAAAAAAAAAATCTCTTGTTTTCCTGCCTTACTGAACTAGAGTAGTCCAGTTTCAGAGTTGCTGATCCCTGGGCTTTGTTTTTAGTTCCTGTTACTGATTCATTGCCTTATTAGGGAGGAGGGAAGTTTCTTTGCTTACCAGTGGGAGTGGGAAGCACTGAGCAGCCTTTCTGTCCGATTTGGTGAAGTTTCAGCCAGAAACTAGTAGTCCATTGGTTGTTTTGGGCCAATTCCTAGCTCCTTTCAGCCCCCTGCTATAAAACACGCTAAACACGCGTTTTCCAGCTTGTACCAACTCAGCACAGATCCTCGTGGTGGCCTGCAGAGTGATCCAAGCAGCAGAGAGCTAAAAGAGTGACTTTCTACCAGATATAAGTATTTTTTGTGGCTTTCCCACTGTTATTTAAGCTAACAACTGCATTTCGCCTGTTTTATTGCTACTTTAAGTGATTTCTGCATTTTACACTGTTTATTGCACTTTAAGTTACTAATTGTTGCAAATTGTTTCTGTAGGCTACACACTAAAGTGCGCTAGCCGATTTACAGCAATTACTGTCTGTTTTTTCCTTGTCTCTGTAATAAAACAAAAAATCTCTTGTTTTCCCGCCTTACTGAACTAGAGTAGTCCAGTTTCAGAGTTGCTGATCCCTGGGCTTTGTCTTTAGTTCCTGTTACTGATCCATTGCCTTATTAGGAAGGAGGGAAGTTTCTTTGCTTACCAGTGGGAGTGGGAAGCACTGAGCGCCTTTTGTCTGATTTGGTGAAGTTTCAGCCAGAAACTAGTAGTCCATTGGTCGCTTTGGGCCAATTCCTAGCTCCCTTCAGCCCCTGCTATAAAACACGCTAACGCCACAGTAAGCGATTTTGCTGAGTTACCACTGTTGCACACAAGAGCAGCGGTTAAACAAGGTTAAACTATTTGGGCCATCTAAATTCCACTCTTCCAATTTTCCCTTAAAACTACCTTCCTCGAGCTGTACTGCTGATCTAACCAGCATATCCTATAACTGAAAAGTTCATCTCTACTTGATTCCCAAGTAGACTATTCTCTATCTGTAAAGCCTAGCACTTACTCCTACAGTACTTGCACCTTGATAAAGCACTCTTATTATAGATAGTACCCCACCAGCCTAAAACCCACTTCCCCGGAGTCCTTTGAAAGTCTCTTTATCTACTACTTCTAGTATGTCGAGGGATCAGTTGCTAGTGTCCTCTCCAGCTCAACTGGTGAACCTGGGAATATTGAGGCAATGTTACAACTGCCTCATGTACACAGACAATCCTCTCCTTCTCCCACAAAACACAAATACATGCGAGAGATGCAACTATACGGCCAAACTGGAGGCTGAGCTCTCTCAACATAGGACTGGCAAGACCAGACAGGAGGAGAAGGTAACCACACACAATACATACCCAGTCACACATGGTACCATCACAACTTCAAATCATACACATACTCACACAAAGACATACTCGGAGGCTCTGATCAAAATTTACCAAAACAGCAGAGGCCACCAAAGCAGACACCCAAACAACTACCACCTCACGACCCAACACATGCAACACATAGACCACACAGTCAGAGTGTCAAACAGTCACAGCCCTTAAGGCCAAACAAAATGCCAGACACACTTGTCATTGGTGATTCCATAGTCAGACACACTGACGTCCCGCTCACCAGACTGAGTAAAGAGAAGGTCACAGTAAGCTGCCTGTCAGGCGCTAGAATCCACCACATAATGCAAGCACTCAGGTCTCTCAACAGCAGGTACAAGTACGACTCAGTCATTGTCCACGCTGGTGTCAACGACCTGAGACGTACCTCCTTGGACTACATGAAAAGGGACATCGAGGAGCTCTCTGATTATGTAGCCCAGGCAGGTATGACCCTGACCTTGAGCAGTATCCTACCTTCACCTAGAATGATGCCACAATACAGTGATAAGATGATCAGCTTTAATAATTGGCTTAAATTCTGGTGTCATTCAAAGGGGATCCAATGTCTGTCTGCCTGGGATGACATGCTGGACAAGCCACGCTGCCAAGGGATGGCTTGCACCTGTCACCCTGGGCTTCGGATATTGGCAAAGGCTCTTGCCACCCCATAGTGCCTTTTTAGGCAAGGCTCAAATTCTAAACCTACCACCCTAGAACACCAAAAGGAAAAAACTAAGGGTAATGCTGCTCAATGCCAGAAGTCTCAATCTCAAGATGCACGCACTCGAGGCCCTTCTCAATATGGAGAACATCGATGTCTGTGCTGTGACAGAAACCTGGTTCAAGGCTCCTGAGAGCACCCCAGCACTAACAGGTTTCACCTCATATCATGCGTTCCGGCCCCAAAATCCGGACAACACCAAGAAAGGAGGGGTGTCCATATTCATAAAGGACACCCACACCTCAAGGTTGGTGGCAACGCATGATGCATCGGAGACCATCCAGGTGCAATTAACCATAGGCAAGACTGCTCTGCAATTTGTAGCATGTTACAGGCCACCCTCTCAAACTCAGGAACCTCACATGGCCTTCCTGAAAACATTGGAGGGATAAATGTATCTCCAAACACCATCATACTAGGTGACTTTAACTACCCTAATATAGACTGGGAACACTACTCAAGCCCGAACACTCTAACCCAAAGATTCCTGGAGTTCATAAACTCAAATGCCATGGAACAACTAGTCACCATCCCCACAAGAGGAGAAAACATACTTGATCTCATCATCACGAACATGGGATCAAAATGTTCAACACCGAAGTATACCCCTCACTGGTGAGATCAGATCATAAACTAATCTCGCTGGAGGTCCTCATCCCGCCCCCCCCTGAAACAAAAAAGACCACAGTGAAAAACTTCTCAAAAGCCGATTTCACACTTCTAAAAACTAGTGTTGTCTCCTTTAAGGCCCCTGAGCCAGTGGTAAACATTACTCAAACCGCTGAATCACTTACAAATGCCTTCTACCAGCACCTACAGGACTGCATGGATCAGGCAATCCCAAACAAAACTAAGACTCTCTGTACCAAAGGCAAGCGTCCAGTCTGGTGGACCCCAGCCATAAACAAGCTCTACAACAAAAGGAGGAAGCTACTACAAGATAGAGCAAAATCCTTGAAAGGTAAGACACCTTTGATCATTATAAGTAAAAACATAAGAGCTCTCATAATATCATACAAGGCAAATTTTGAGAGAGAACTCGCCAAGGACTCTAAAGAGAATCATAAGGCCTTCTTTAGCTATGTTAGAAACCTAGGAGGAAACTCCCAGATATGCTCAGAATTAGTTCAAAATGATGTGAAAATTACTGAACCTACACACATTGCCAACATACTGGCTGACAGGTTCAGTGCAAACTTCTCCCCTCCCCAAAGGAGAGATATCTATTCCAGAGGATTGTAGCCCCCAAACATCTCCAACGCCCAGGTGAGAACTGCCCTCACTAAGGCAAAAACACAGCATCCATGGGACCGGATGGTGTCCCCGGCTGTGTGCTTCATGAACTCAATGAGGAATTAAACCCACAGTTAGGACAGCTGTTTAATCTTAGCCTCACCTCAGGATACGTGCCCAAGGAGTGGCGCGGCGACTGTGGTCCCACTTCATAAGGGCGGTGCCTCCACAGACCCTGGAAATTACCGCCCCATTAGCTTGACAAGCCTTATCTGCAAAGCCATGGAGAGGATCATAATGGAACTCATAAATAAAGACATAGGGAACTTGCAGACTTTGGATCCAACTCAGTTTGGATTTGTCAAAGGCAGATCCTGCCTCTTAAACTTGGTTGACTTTTTCGAGACAGTCACCAAGGCCATTGATGAGGAAAGGCAGTCCATACAGCCTACCTCGACCTGGCAAAGGCCTTGACACAATACCGCACTCAGGTAGCATCGAAAAACTCATCAGCTTGAATGTAAACCCATACATCACAAGATGGGTTGCAAACTGGCTAAGTGACAGAACCCACAGGGTCAGAGTTGCTGGAGCCATGTCAGACTCAAAGCCTGTCACAAGTGGTGTCCCACAGGGCTCAGTCCTGGGTCCACTCTTGTTCGGCATCTACTTTTCTGAAGTACAAGCAAACACAGGAGGGTTATGGCTGACAAAGTTTGCAGATGACTGCAAACTGGGCCATAGTCGAAAACACATCTGACACAGATATCCTCCAGAAGGGCCTCACAGAAATGGATAACTGGTGCCAGAGCCATGGCCTGAAGTTAAACGCCAAAAATGCATAGTCATACCCTTTGGGAAAAACAAGGCTACCCCTAGCTACCATATAGGTGGCAATCCACTGAGCACAGAAAAAGTCATCAGAGATCTGGGGACCCAGGTTGACAGTAGCCTTCGCTTGACACTCATGTTGCTAAAGTAGTTAGGAAAACCTTCTATATCACCCACCTGATCATGAAGGGATTCACATCTAGATCAAGGGAGGTCATCGTCCCCTGTACTCATCACTTATTAGACCTATGATTGAGTACAATGCCCGTTCGAATGTATCTGACCAGACACCTGCTGCAGCTTGAAAGGCCCCAAAAGTTCCTCACCAAAAGGATAAAGGGTCTCAAAAATATGTCTTATGCTGCCCGACTGAAAGAACTCCAGCTCTATTCAGTCTCATACCGCTTGCTCAGAGGTGACCTGTGCCTGACATATAAGGCCATGTCAAACCCAGATTTGATGAATATGCTTCACCTCAAAAATCTAGATCCCTCAGAACCACAAGGGCGGGAGACTTAAACCTTGACACGGTTATAAATAGAACGTGCTGGAGGGACAGATTCATCACCCAGAGACTCCCTATGCTGTGGAACAAAATCCCGGTACATGTGAGGCAGAGCACCTCTCTGGTCTTGTTCAAGAGGAATCTTGACCAATGGATGGGAGATTGCAGATATACCCCAGGGATTACTTCAGCGTCACTGCTTGACAGAGGCACAGCAAAATGATAGGCATAGTTTTTATTCAAACTAAAGGGGTGGCGAAAGCCACATAACTATGGGCTAGGCTTATAAATGCCCTTGGGCAGATAGCCTAGTATGAACCTATGAACCTGTGAACCTATGGAACGTTAATAGACATGCAGGTAGGTGCGTGAGTCTGTGTGTGTGCCTTCTCTGAAGGCTGGGCGCAGGGCTGGCAACTCGGCACCGTAAAAATCCACTGCCAATCATAAGTGGACCGGTGATCCGCTGTGGCGACCCCTAACTGGGAAAAGCCGAAAGAGCTGAATAAACATGATGATGTTTTGTTTGTCTGCATGAATAGTCGTACGGGAGTTCTGCAAGAAAAACACAGGATAGGATACATGTGCAAACTCAGATTTTCTTCGTGAGGGTAGCCCGCCAGCAGGATAACCCCAAGTGTAATGACTGCAACAGTGAATACACTCGAACATCTACATTTATGGCAAGTGTACACAACTGTACTTTTTACAGCAGCATTTCTTAATACATAGTCATAGTCTGAGTAACTAATGTGAATGCTGGCAGGATGTGCAGATTTTGCACAGAAAGCATCCCAGCCAAGAACCAAGTAGTGTGAAACAGGGACGCGGAAAAATGCAGGAAGGTCTTGAGATACATAGAAAAAGTATTTTGGTTAACCAACAAAATTGCTTTTGCAGGGGGGGAGGGTAAGCCCCCCTGCACCCCCCATGTGTGGGGCTTTGTCACACCCCTGCAACTTAAATATACCAACTATGAGATCACACTACATTGGCGAACATGGCAAACTACTATTAGACAATGAATATTCATGAAGTCCAGGCAAATCTGCATGGCATGTCAATCATGCATTATTTGCATGCCACATCATGGACAGTAGGTATGTCAATTGCTTTGGCTATGGCCATTTGCATGAACCGGCCAGTGGGGTAATGTTCTAATACAAAGCCAAAAGTTTTTGTGTTACTATGCATTTTCGGAAGGATATGAAGTCTATAACTCAAATGCCTTGTCATTATTAAGTGAATTAATTGCTCTCTGATTTGCCAGAAAACCACAAATTTTATGAAGAACAGATCAAGGTATGTGTCAAAATTTGGACTTTCTGTAAAAATCTGATCATTTGAGAGGTATGTTACAGATTTACATGTATCACAAGAAAACGTCAGTCAATGGGTTCAAGTCAGTGATACTGGGAGTAGTTGGGGTTACACCTATAAATAAATTAACAGGGTCATTTTGTGGATATTATCATGTTAAGCACAGACAGATGAGAATTTGTTTGCTATCCAGAACCACTTGCTGAATTAGCAAGGATGCTGGCAACTGTGAACTGGAAGTTCCACTGTGCCAAACATAACTGATATATACTTTCCCTGATAAAATGGCTATTCTTATTATTTTTACAGTACTTTATGTCTGCTTTTATTCCTATTTTACCAGTGCAAACAGTTTTTTCCTACAAGTTGCACACAGAGATGTGGACAAAATCACTGCCATTCTTCTCAGTGAGCAATAAAACACAGGCAAGGACAGCAGGATAAAGTAGTGTTTCAGCACAACCATTTTGACACTCTTTGCTAAGGAAGAACCCTGTCTGTGGACCATTTTCAGTCATGATTCAAGGTGGTGATTACAGGGAATGGGGAATGAACCTCAGTTTAACATCTGTTGTGACAGAAGGCACCTAATGAAATTTACAGCCCTTTTTTGCTGTACTGTGATGTCATTTCTGGAATATGAACTGAAGTGTCATGCTAGGTAAAGCAACCTTCAGCTTTCTGAGCTTCAAAGACACACATGTATAACTTTTGAGCCACAGACACTGCTCTATGAACCTCCAAGGAGTGGCTAGCTATCAACCACTGCATTGATTTTGGTGTGATCATAAAAATATTCTTACTCTCTGCACTTCTTATTATATCAGACAACATAAGCTAAAGGAACTGGGCCTAACAACATTCCATGTAATGCAACACCAACAAGATACTGATTTCTTACTTGACTGTCTCTAATCACTACTTTCTATTTCTTATTTATCAATCAGTTCTCTTCAGCAGCTCTTATTCTATTAGATGCCCATTAGTATAAGTTCACAAGAATCAGGGTAGAATGGTCAACAGCAAGCCCTACCCACGCACACACATCTCCATATCACTCCACCAATAATACTGTGCTTCTAACTAACTGTACAAAAAAAATGTAGTAACAAAGAAAGGGGGGGGGGGGTCAGAAACTTTTGTTATTCCAACTGCAATGTTATTTCATGTGAAAATAGACTTTTTTTTACTCAGAAAACTGGTCATATGTCCATCTTTCAGATGTTGAGATCTTGTAGTAAAATGAATGAGTAGGGTGGGGGACTTTGTTGATACTAGCTTGCTTATTCTTAGGGGTGGGAAGAAGCCCAAACCACCCCATGACTGAAATCCAGCAGAGGTAGGTTGTACAGCATGCAACAGTACAGACCCAAAATTTCATATCCATCAATGGCATGTTTCCACAGTAGCCACATGTTGGCCTCTGCATAGATGCAGCTGTCATTCAGAGGATTGCAATGTGAAAGCCCCACACAAGTCATGCTGCCATGAAGCCAGCTGGGTTAAGGCTAGGCAAATCTCAATGGTTGCCTGGATTAATCCCATGACTAGCCCTAACACATAGGGCCACACAGACTGGTAAGGTCACAGGATGGTTGCTGACAGCTGGCAGGTCTAAATTGAAAAAGACAGAAAAAAAGTGGAATGGCAAGATATTTGCTGTGTGAAATCCATGTTTTTGCTCATCCTCTCTTTAAGCACATTGAGTGCCCATCATGCAGACTATGTTCCATCACTTTTCAAGAAGTCATATTAGCTATCTTATAATTATCTTGGATTCTACCTGTGCACTAGTACTACTATAACCATCGTTTTGCACCTCTGGCATCAAGCCAGAATGGAAGAAGAGGGTGCACAGACTTGTCAAAGACCCTGTAACCACTTCTTGTATCTCTGTAAACAGGTTCATATTAAAAACACAAATGTTTACTTACCCGAACACCTAAATGCCGACACATCTTCATCAAACTGCAAAAACCGATCGTCCTGAAGCGCGAAATCCAAAACGTCGAATCGCCATGGTTGGTCCTTCTGTGGTATAGCTCCATAAGGTAAGTGTGCGATAGTTACGAACCTTAGGGTTAGGGTGTGGGTTAAGGTAAGTGCATAGATGGTAATGTATGTTGGATTTTAGTGTAGGGTTAGAAGTAGGGTTTTATTAAGTGTATGTGTGTGGATTATTTAGTTTGTTTGGGTATAACTTTTTAAGGTAAGTGTTCGATAGTTACGGACCTTGGGGTTAGGGTGCGGGTTAAGTTAAGTGCATACATGGTGGTACATGCAAGATTTAGCGTATGGTTAGAAGTAGGGTTTTGGTTAGTGTATGTATGTGGTTTATTTAGTTTGTTTGTGTAGGTAGTATGTAGCGGGCGGTGGGATGGGACAAGTATGACATTTCGAGTTTTTGAATTTCGCAGTTTAGGGCGTTCTGTGTATTTGTGGTTCGCGGAATATGTGTTGGCGTTTAGTTGTTCGGGTAAGTAAACGTGTTTTTAATATGAACTCCTGTAAACACAGGCATTAAAAACTCATCCAGCCCCTACTTTCTTTCTCTTGTCAGTACCCTCCACTCATTTTCCTCTCTGTCCTGGCCAACGCTCGCATTTGTCTATTTCTGTAGTTCCTACATACACCTTCCTCTGAAGCTGAAAACTGCTCTCTAGCAATGTGAAAACAAAGGTGAGATTAAAGAAGAGATTTTGTCTGTAACTTTGGTCATTAAGAGATGAAGACAGAAACATTTTGGTTATGAAAACATGTCCTTTCTAATGTGGGATGGTATGAGAAAGAGCAAGAAGATTCTGATGAGCTAAATGAGGCATGCCTTCCCCAGTGTAGAACATTGTCAGGAATGTAGAGAAGGTTCAAAGAAGTAAAATGAAGTTGATTATCTCCTCATGCAAATGAGGTACAGTGAGAGTTTAGTTTTTATTCCCTATTTGTTCACTTGGTAGGTAGGCTGGTCCGTTGATCCTTTTCAGCCATGACTTGGGCTCAGTAAGCAGCAGTTCACATATGATATGAAGCACAGAATAAGGATATAAAGAAATGCATAATTAAGAAAAAGAAACCCATAGCATACAAAATTTTAGCACTCATACATAGGCAATAAATAAGAATTATAATAAACAAGTACAAATATACTAGCAAAAAAAGAAAGGTACAAAATTCTGATGCATAAAATATCAGATCTACTTCCTGTTGTGGAAGAGTAAAAGATGACAGAGATTCAGAATGAAAAATGAGCAGTCCTCCTCCAAAAAGAAACACTGAGAAGTGTGGACACAAATTCTAACAAGTTGGATGACCAAAAAGCACAATGGCTGCTCTCTGACCACATTTGTCACTGAACTTCAGATCTGTTCAACATTCAGTATATCTCCTTGTTTTGAACTTGAGCAGCACCCTCTTTGTTAACGCATCTGCTGCTAACTTGTCTGGTTTATGGCACTTTCAGAATAAAGTATGCAGTATGTGCTTTGCTGGTAGGCAGGAACATCACTGCGGTGGAAACTGAGTTGTGAGGTAACACATGTACAGACAATTGCACACCAGGTAATGTAATTATTTCAGTAAAATATGTTGAACCTTGCCAAGAAGTCCACAAAAAGCCATATACCGTTAATGTTAGTAAATGGAAAGGAAATAAGGATTAAAGGATAAATTATTACATCATAAAAATGCCATTAATGATCTAGGAAGAACAGAATATAGCAATTGCATTGATTTTATTGTGATTTAAATTGCTATTTCTTGAGTGGAGGAATGCACTGTGATGAGGCTTAGCTGAAGATGTGTTATTGGAGATAAAGTAATAACGGTATGTAAGAAAGTAGAAGTTGCAAAAATCATTTAAATCCAGTCTGATATAATAGCATAACAGTGTCAGTCACATTACTTGTATCATGAATGTAGGAAAGGCATCCTGCTGAAAGAGATGCTTTTATAACTGAGTTTGTTAAAATGTTGACCATGAGAGGCTTTCTTCTCCATATAGTTAGGGTTGCCGGCTGTCCAGTTTTTGACCAGACTGTCCGGTTTTCAGACAAATTGTCCGGTTAAAAAAATTAATCAAAACCAGACTCGTGAAGTCTGTTTTTTTTTTTTTTTGTGCCGCCAGAGCAAGGAGAGGAGAAAGTAAATGTATCCAGCTTGAACGGGAGCATTTTTAGTGAAGAGAATGTATTATGACAGACAGTACATAATGATATACATTACATACTTAACGCAGACAGTGCAATTACTGCCACCCGTGTTCTCTCCCCTTTTCCTTTAAGTATGGCTTAGTTAGTCATCAATCAACTCATCATGCATGCGTGCTTATTCCACCACTCACCAGCGTGGAATGGAAATAATCACACAAAAATTTTAAGCAGCACAGTTCCAGCATGATCGAAGAGCAAGAGCCAAGACTAGGGGGGTGTGTCACCACCACATACAGACTGGACAGTGTAAAAACTTTCAGACTACAGTAAAAATAATTAGATAGCCAGCCTAGGTCAGGTGAGGACTTAGCAGATAGCAGTGTGTTATTCTCTCTTTTTTGTTTCTAATTCATAATCATAGCAGCCTTTATGCTTGACATCATTATATTAGGCCAATGTCCTCCTGCTAGTCTCTCTGAGGAAAGGGAAAGTCTGTGCTGTGTGAGTACAGCAGAGGATGATGACAGTAGTGAGTCTGACATATATATATATATATATATATATATATATATATATATATATATATACATAGAAGTATGTATGTATATATTTTGTTAGCACATGCCTGTGTCTGTGTGATAGAAGGAAGGATCCGTGTAAGATTGTAACTGTGGGCTGTGGCACACTTAGCAGGATCAAGGAGATGATGAGGGTTTGAGAGTCAGGGCCCAGGCCAGGGGTCAGTATAATTTTTGTATGGTATATATTGAGTATTAAGTGTGTGTGAGAGAGAGAGGGAAACAATAATAATAATAATAATGTAGGGAATCAGATTAGATTTTGGTGTTTAGGGCAGCCAACGCAGCTACTCACATTCTTCTTCTTCTTTCAGTTGCTCCCATTAGGGGTCGCCACACAGCGGATCATCTGTTTCCATTTCTTCCTGTCCTCTGCATCCTGCTCTGTCACACCAACCACCTGCATGTCCTCTCTCACCACATCCATAAACCTTATCTTTGGCTTTTCTCTTACCTGGCAGCTTCATCCTTAGCATCCTTTTCCCAATATACCCAGCATCCCTCCTCAGCACATGTCCAAACCAATGCAATCTCGCCTCTCTGACTTTGTCTTCAAACCATCCAACCTGAGCTGATATTCCTAATCCTGTCCACCCTCGTCACACCCAGTGCAAATCTTAACATCTTTAACTCTGCCACGTCCAGTTCTGACACCTGCCTTGTTGTCAATGCAACTTTCTCCAACCCATATAACATGCATAGCTAGTCTCACTACCCTCTTGTAGACCTTCCCTTTCACTCTTACTGATACTCATCTGTCACAAATCACTCCTGACACTCTTCTCCACCTACTCCATCCTGCCTGTACTCTCTTCTTCACCTCTCTTCCACACTCACCATTACTCTGAACTGTTGATCCCAAGTATTTAAACTCATCCCCCTTCGCCACCCCTACTCCCTGCATCCTCACCATTCCTCTATCCTCCCTCTCATTCACACACATGTATTCTGTCTTAGTCCTGCTGACCTTCATACCTCTTCTCTCTAGAGCATATCTCTACCTCTCCAGGGTCTCCTTCACCTGTTCCCTATTCTCACTACAGATCACAATGTCATCTGCAAACATCAGCAACTACTCACAT